>NW_027531026.1:1909933-2018601 GCF_008692635.1 Crocuta crocuta | reverse complement strand
CGCTTTTTTTCCTCCAAAACTCTTAATTTATATTTTCATAGAGATGTTAGAAGTTTGGGCAATAATATTTGAGCTCAAACACTACAGAAATACATTGTTAGGATTTTTTGAGGCTGAATTATCTCCAGTGACTTTTTATTTAGTCAGTTTTGTTGCTTTGGAAAGACTATTCCTGGTCATATTTGTTCACAATTATTGGCTCATCCTAGAACAGAACAGGCCAGTGTATATTCCAAGGGTCTCTCTTGATTGAAGTAGAACATACGCAGTACATACGACTACAGTTTGTTTAAACAAAACATAAGTGGCTTCTATGTGTCATGCCTTTTTGTCCTGTTTTGGTGCTGACTGAGTCATATCGATAGTATGTTTCCATCTATCTTATCTCTTACCAGGTTAGTAAAAAAAAAAAGCATACTCATTCTTCTCATTCTGAGACAAATGTTACATATGTCAGCATGCCAGGATAGAATGGATTGTGTAGGGCTTACTCAAAGTAACAAACATGAGTTTGTGTTTTCCTTGAATCATGCTTGAGTTCCACCTTTATTCCAGATTGAGGAACTCATTACTTTTAAAACACATATGTATCTAGTAAGATAAGGTCCAAAATTCATATATTTTATGCTAAAGTGTTGAGATATTAAGAAAATGTTAACTGGATGATAGGCCATTTTGGGTTATATTTGGAGGCCACCAGGAGTTTGAATTCACTTTTCCTTGTGAGAAATTTTGATATTAAGTGTCTTCCTGAATGAATTCTGGGATCCTTAGGAAGCCTATTATCCTTTGCCCCAAATCTTTTCCTACCACTAAATAGTGGTAGTTCTTTTGCATAACACTTTGATCCCTCTTGAGATGTAGATATCTCTGAGAAAGGTAATGATTCAAGCTATTAGCATTATTTAACTTTTAGTGTCTGAAGAATACCAGAACTGTTTTGATGTGGGGAGAATGGGAGGAATTAGCTCTTCTCCATATATGTATTTTTGGCAAGGACTGGCCCTAAGAACAAGCTTTCATCATTATGTTATCTTGGGAACATAAACAGTCATCTTAGAGTTCTTTCTTTAACCTCATGCTGTGGTATGTGATTTGCCTTTTGGTGTATTTCATTTCATTAGGATCATAATCCATTGGTTAACCTATCCCCCCAACTCCCTATTTTAAAAGTCTCTGTTTTAAAAATTTTAAACTCTGTTTTAAAATTCCGCCCGTCATAGTATACTATAGTAAAAGATTCTACTTCTGTTACACAAGCCTTGTGTTAAATTCACAAGCAGTTGCCCAAACCTTTAACCCTCAAATACTTACCATCTAGAAAATATTTCTTTCATTCCTAACTTTATATAAGTTTGTACTTTATAATCTAATTACAAAGTTGTTTATGTTATGGTTTCTTATTACTTCTCTGATAGATTCTATCATTATCTGCCATATTTAATATCAGTAGTTAAAAGTATTTTGTCCTTAGTTTTTTCTTTAGTTTTCCATATACATTTCAGTAAAATTAATAAATTATAAAATCAGACCTGTTCCTATCTGTTTATATAATTCCAGTGCTTGAAATCATACACTTTTCGCCTCTTATAGTTATTTTTATTTAATTTATTTCATCTATTTTTTACTTCTCTGTTTCCTGCTAATCTACAGATGCCATAACCACTCCATGTGGCTGGGTGAATATGATGTTCTTGGAAAGCGAGATCACCTCTTTGTCTGTTATCTGGGGGCAGGAAAGACATTGTATGGCTCTCTGCTTCATTTTCCAGATATAAAATTGAGATAGCAAAAACTTGTTTGAACCTAATTTAATTGTAGAATGAGAATAAATATATAAAGTTCACAGTATTGTAAAGCTGCAAGATATATTATTGCTTGATCATTTATCTATGAAGTCCTTTTCATTTTCTGATTCTGAGGAATAAGAGAATAATGTCTTTATGCACTCCTTTTAAAATTACTCTTATTTTCTTGAAAATACAACTAATAATTAATATGATGAGTTTATTTGGAATTTATAAATTTTAACCCTGTTTTACAAATTTAATATAGAAAGTAACAATCCTGAGATTTGTGGAAGAAATGTCAATAGGTGTATGTATTATTCTTGATTTATTAATAAAACTGAACAAATCTCTTGAAGAGTTCCTACTTCTGTGTTGTTGTTTCTGATCTAGACTGTCTACTGATTCTCATTTGTGTACTCAGAACTGTTATTCTCTATCTAAACCTTTCATAGTATCTTTTATTGTGAGTCCTTGGAGATAGAGTTCTTATAGTTAAAAAAAATTTATTTTTGCATTTACCTAAGCTTTTTTTTTGCTAAACATTTTAATGATTTTTGCCATTGATTAAAAGCCAGTATTGTCTTCAGCTGAACTATTGAATTTTTATGCTTAGTTTAACAGTTGTTATGATTCAGGCTCTGGATAAGGTTATTTTCTTGGCACAAATTCCCCAGAATAGAATGTATCATAAGAGCTTTATTTCTGGTGCTGGGAAATTTTCCTCTCTGGAAGATTAAACTGGGATGCATTTTACCTAGGCTGGACTTTTTGGTTTATGCTTGTTATTTTGATTATTTCTCATGTATCCATTAAAACAACATTGTTTAGAATTTATGTATGTATATACATAGGTCTATTTAAATGCATGTTTAAAACATAACTTTGGGGCACCTGTGTGGCTCAGTCGGTTGAGCGTCTGACTCTGGATTTCAGCTCAGGTCATGATCCCAAGGTCATGGGATTCAGCTGCATGTTGGGCTTTGCACTGAATGTGGAGCCTGCTTAAGATTCTCTCTTTTTCTCTGCCCCACTTCTCTCTCTCTTTCTCTGCTCCACTAGCCTGCTTGTGTACGTGCTCTGTCTCTTCAAAATAAAAAATAATAAAATAACAATATATAATTTTAAATGCAGATACCTCTTCCCGTTTGAATAATAAGAACTAGCAAGAGTCACATATTATGATAATGTGAGAGGTATGTACTTTCTCTACTTTGCAGGGACCTGAAGAAGCTAATAGAACACTCAAAATTGCTACTTTCCAAAACCTCAATGACAGGAGGAGCTCAGCTTTTAAATCTAAGCATAATAATTTGTAATGAATAACCTAAACTCTTACTTTTCATCCACAAGTACATGGCATTAAGTAGTTACTTTTCCTTGGAGGATTACTATAAAGACATCTAAAACTTTGCAGAGATATGAACAATATTTGAGAACTTTTAAAAGGCACCCAGGGTGCTTTTTTCACACTGCAGAATTTTATTAAGGAATATTTATATGAGAATTTTGAAAAGAAAAAAATTTAAACCTTCAAAGAGTCCATCCAGGTTTTGCCTCTGATCTTGGCAAGCAGGGAAGGGAGCTGAAATGCAAAGGTGTGCCCCATCTGTTGTATGCAACAGAAGACACTTAACTTTTTAATTTTGATTCTTGTGATATCTTCATGTAATGTTCTCTGAAATCTGAACTCTGCCAACTGCAGCAAAGGGTCTCAAATCTACAGGCTTTTTGGTCACTTGAGTTTCTCCCAAGTCTACAGGGTAGTAACCATTTATTTACTCATTCATCTTCCTGATAATGCATTCATTAAAACCATTTCACACACAACCCAGACCCTTACGTGGGGCCTAGGAGATCACTGGAATAAAGAAGCAGGAGGGATAGTCACCTTACGTTGTAGGTGGACTCTTTCTGATGAAGAATTTTAATTTGTCTTGATCTCTGCTATAGCTTTGGATGCTGGAAATCATGGTGTTCTATTGAATGCCTGGCATTTACTGTGGACCTTGGAAGAACTCCTGCCTCAAATTTTCATTTCTGCTTATTTCTGAGGACATAGTTTGGAACTGTTTCCATGTAGTTTCCAACTCTATGGGGAAAATGTGGTTGCTTTCGGGTTTCTGTATTAGAGTCCATGTCTTTTTATTTTTATAACTGTGTTCTTCTGGCATTTTTTAATGAACTGAAAACGTTTCTGTATCACATTGTCATGATTTTTGCTCGTTGGGCATTTACTCATTATTAATTAAGAAGGCAGTTTAGAAGATGAAGAACCATAGCTTTGGTAGAAATAATTCTCAACACTTGAGTATGTGCAGATTCTATTCAAAATTTCAACTGAAACTTGTAGGAAAAAAATTCTAGAAAAAAAATTTTAAAATATGCTTTTCAAACCAACTAATTGTTAGTATAGGAGAAAGAAACTTCAAAAAGTCATGAAATTTCTCCTGTGAAGGGAGAATATTATGTGAACAAATGAATTATTTAGCTCCTGTTTGTTTTCCTCTTGGAATTTAAAACAAAATGTTGTGAATTAAAAAACATTGATATGTAGAAAATTGACCTGTTCGACACGGCCAGTACAAGACAAAGCTATAAATTAGAAATATTAATTTTATTGGTAATATCTCTAATCGTTCTTACATGTGTTCTCCGCCTTGGCAATAATTTCCTTTTCCAGTTATCTTCTAGGCAAACTCATGCCAAGGTTTTACTTTCTTTCTAATTTGTCTCTTTTCCTTAAAAACTTACCTGTACATATCTCTTTACCTCTCAGCCAGTAAAAATAGTATAGGGTTGTATCAACAGATAATGGCCTAAGATAATAACCCTATTGATAACTTTACACTTTATGAGGACTTCTGGAGAGATAAGCATTCTAAAAATTAATTCAGAGAAATTAAAAGGTGATGGTAGAATTAGAAGTACCAAGGAATATGTATTTTTGCCCTGACAGAATTTTTGTAAGCATCTTTCAAATTAGACCTACTTACTTTTGTATGATAACTTTTCTGCTAATATTAAACACATTGAATTTATGTAACAGAAATGGTTCACTTGTTATTTGAAAATAGAATTCATTAATTATTAGAGTGGTTTACATTTCTTTTTAAAAATGTTTTTAATGTTTATATTTGAGAGAGAAAGAGACAGTGTGAGGGAGGAGGGGCAGAGAGAGAGGGAGACACAGAGTCCAAACAGGCTCCAAGCTCTGAGCTGTCAGCACAGAGCCTGATCTGGGGCTCAAACCAATGAACCATGAGATCATGACCTGAACTGAAGTTGGACCCTTAACTGACTGAGCCACCCATGTGCCCCAAGATTGTTTTACATTTCTAAAGTCATTTCATGTGCATTTTCTAATGTGATTACCTCAATAACAATATGAGGAAGAGCATCTATTTTGACCTTTGTACAAATGAGAGAATTTGTGCCTTAAAGAGGTTAATAGATTTACTCACGGTAGCCAACCAGTGTGGTAAACATGGGAAGAGAAGCAAAGTCTGCAGTTTCTTGGACTGCTGTTGTTCCATCATTGTTAGTTCAAAGATACAAATTATTGAAATTCAGTCTAATATCCTTCCCTTTACATTATATTTATATATTAAGCACTGGCAATATGCTTTGACCCATAGGCAGAAGAGACAGGTAAAGATATAACTTTGCTCAGAAGGAGATCCCGGTCTGGATGGGACGGTTTAGGCATCCAAACAGATTACTATAATGCAAAGTAGGAAGTAAAAAGTGCCACAGTAGAGGAAGAGAAAATGCTGAATGATTCTAGAAAATTCTGTAGCTTAGAAGGGAATGTAGTCTTCATTCTGGAATGTGCCCCAACACAGGCTTTGTAGGATGTTTTGCTTAGATAAGGGCACATAGAAGTAAAAGAGGAAGAGAGTATGTGAAAACAAAGAGAAGACTAAGAGCAAAGAAACAGAGAGGGAAAGGATATATGACCTAGAACTTATCTGTATTTTGCTTGCTTCACATCAATAGCCTTTTCCCTGTTAACACTACCCTAATATTTATGTATGTGTTTTGAGGGAATACCACAGAGGACCACAGTGCTCAGGCTTGGTCACTCCGAGTTACTGTGGTCCAGGGATATGCAGGTTATCTATGACTTTTGAAAGAAAGCACAGATTTTGTGTCTGCCAACCTTGCTCAAACAGTAGAATTTAACAGTGGGCTTCTTTGGTATCTAATGGGGAAAGCCTTCTGTTAGGAAATAAGTCTCCATGTGTCTCTCAGGTTTCTGCACATTCTGTAGATAAAATACTGTTTCCTCTTCATTCCAGACTGTATTTTCAAATATGTTTGCTTAGTAAACAGCTGTGCTAAGAAGAGGGATAGGGATCCTGAGCAAAGGAAAGGAAGAATGTTTACTGTCCATTATGAAAGATTTAAGTTACTTAAACTCATGGTTTCTTCTTGTAATACAGCATCATGCTGGTGGAGGCTTCTCCTTGAGCTCGTCTGTGTCAGCCCTGTGGGCTTTGGGGGCAAGGCAGATTCACAGAAATGTGCTGATGTTTATGCTGATGTCTGGGTTATGAGTAATCAAGACCCTTGTCTCTGGTTCAGGAATCTTGTCTTCTGTCAGTATCAGGTAACCAAGGCAGGTTAGCTTGTTAGCTTGTAAACAGAATAAAATCTCACACTCTTATTATCTGATGCTTTCCAGATTAACCAACATATTTTTAGAAAGACATGTAGAGAGAGAGGTTTGTCACTAAGTATTTAAAAAATTCATTTTACATTTATTTATTTTTGAGAGTCAGAGAGAGCATGAGCAGGGGAGGGTCAGAGAGAAAGGGAGACTGAATCCGACGCAGGCTCCAGGCTCTGAGCTGTCAGCATGAGCCCGATGGGGGGGTTGAACCCATCAACAGCGGGATCATGACCTAAGCTGAAGTTGGACGCTTAACCAACTGAGCCACCCAGGTGCCCCAGAATATATTTTTTTTTAATGTCTGGAAAGTAAATTGGGCTTGGGTCCAGATATTGCTATGCTTCTCAGTTACATGAGCCAACCCATTTCTTTTCTTGCTTAAGCTTTCTTAATTTCCTGTCACTTGCAACCAAAGAATCCTGAGTAATCATGATATATGAAAACCGTAAAACAATTTATTTTAACTGAAAGTGTGAGATGTAGGAATGGAATTATATGAAATATTAGAATGAAAATGAACTCGTGGAATAGCTGTGGAATTGACTTGCAGAATAGCTGAGAAATTGAAAGAATGGGAACTTCCCATTAGACTGAAATGTTTTGCACACATTTAATTCTTGTATACCAAAAAATAACTTTGTTCCTGAGTATTCCATGTACATACTCAAGTAGTGAAAAAAAATATGTAGTCTTTAGTTATTATTAACTTTGAGAAGACATTTACCCATAAGCAAGTTCAAGTCAAGTGACTTACTGAAGCTGCACTGTGGCCTGAAGGTAAACCAAGGTTTGTGTGGTTGTCTTTAGTGACTCTATATCTTCTTTTCTGGCATATTTCACTTGAAAATATATCATTAGGCTAATATGTAAAAAAAATAAATGCACATTAATTACATATAACAGAACATTTGCTATATACATTTTAAGTAAAATGATAGCCCTTGAACTCAAGGATTTCATTTTTTTAAAGGGTGAGAGAAGATAGATGTGGTATTATGAAAGGAGTGTTAACTTGGTGTAATTTTAGAGGCATTTTTACTGGAACCCTGGCTAAGTCATAAATTTTCCCAACCTTAGATTTTTTTTACGTGTAAATTGGATAATTCTATATTCAGGGAGTGACTGAGGATTAAGTGAACTATGCTGTTTGTGAATGTGTTTAGCAGGTACTTGGAAAAAATATAGGATGAACTTTATTATATTTCTTTTTGTTTCCTCTGTACGTTTCCTCTGTGCACATATAAGAGGTATTTTTTGAAGTGCTCAAAAATAATAAAGAGTGCTTTTAAAAGAATAAATGCTTATCCTTTTAGAATAAGTTCTGAAATTCTTTAATTAAATTCATCTGAAAGATTAATACATGACACCTGACAAATAAAAGCAGTGGGAGCTTCCTTGCCTTGCCAAATATGAAAGCATTATACAGAATAAAAATAATCAAAAGAGTGTAATATGTATATAAAAATCAACAGAGAGCTTAGTGGAATATGTTAGATAATCTTAAAACAAATGCTAATATGTAAACTAATTTATAAAAAGACACAAATAAGAAAGAGATTTAATTCAGCAACTGTTAGAAGAATTGGCTCTTTGGGCAAAATGCATTGTATCCTTTACTAACGTGATTTTCATTTGGATCTAGAAAAAAATTCTTAAAATGGCAAGAGATTTTTTTAAAGCATAAAAGCAAGGGAAAAAACCATAAAGGTAAATATTTAGTAATTTGACCATATAAAAACATAATGCTTAGGTATGTCACAACATAAATAAAATGCAAATAGCAAACTGGAAAAATATATACAACATATATGAAACAAGTAGAGTTATTGCAAGTGATTTAAAAATAACCACCCAGGGGAGCCTGGTTGGCTCAGTCAGTTAAGCCTCCAACTTCAGCTCAGGTCATGATCTCATAGTTCGTGAGTTCAAGTGCCGTATCAGGCTCTGTGCTGACGGCTCAGAGTCTGGAACTGCTTCAGATTCTGTGTCTCCCTCTCTCTCTGCCTCTCCCCTGCTCACACTCTGTGGGTGCTCTCTCTCTCAAAAATAAACATTAAAAAAATTAAAATAACCACCCAGTAGAAAAATGAATAAAGGTCATGTACAGCCATGTAATAGAGAAATAAAAACAAAGGGCCTAGGAACATGGAAAAAAGTCAGTTTCACTAATAATCAAACACTAATAATGTGAGTTTATCTTCATTATTACTAGAAATTTTTACAGAGATCTGGATTACTGATAGGTGCACAGACTGGTATAAATATTCTGTAAAGATATTTGTTAATATGCAGTATGAAACTTAAAAATTCACATTTATTGCCTCCCTGATCCTAATCCCACATCTAAATCTGATTCTATCCATAGCCATAATCACAACATTCTAATCGACTTTTAGCACACTATTCAGATAAAAAAATAATAATTTTCATACAATTTAATGTGTGTTTCTTATAGCATGGTTTATAAAAGTAGGCAACGAAAAGAATAAAAATAATGAATTAAATACTATACATAGATGTAAAAAATTTTATTCCACCATGAAAAATTCAGATTTCAAGAATCATCTGGGGAAACGTAAATAAAATACAAAAGGAAACATGACACAGATAAATACATAGTCTGGTACCTGTTATGACCAGAAAAGAATAAATACATAAATACATGCATTTAAAAAGGAAGGAGAGGAATTGGACCAATAATGAGATCATGCTTATTTCAAAATGGTAACATTGTTGGTGTTTTTAATTTTATATTTTATACTTTTGTGTGTTTTCTAAATCTTTTTTTTGTTTACAGTGCAATATGTTTGTATGGATAGAAAAATAATGTTTTAAAAATAAAGTCCTGAAATAAAAAGTAAACATTCTTCTCTTGGATCAAATAGTCCATCTATAAAATATTATACCACTCAAATTTCAGAGCATCTTATAAGGTAAGAAAAATTAATTTGATTTTATGGTACAAAGGTTCAAAAAATAGATGTACACTACATGCTTGTGATATGAATATTTTTAATACTGGAACCACCAACGGAGAGCACACTATTTTGCATATTTTAGTTCTTTTCTCCTAGCATTACATGACCTTATGCTTGATTTGCATAATTCAAATGACTCCTTTGAGTGGCATGTAGTTGCATAATTATTCTTTTAATTACTGTTATTAACCTGTTTGTGTAATAGCAGATAATTTGAATAGATCATTTTCATCTTTCAATTTTTGCAGTTTCATAGGCAATATAGATAGACTATACCAAAATGACAAAATGATATGAATAGACATAAGGAGAACTGTAGAAAGATCTTTAAGATCACAGATTTGTTTTTTTCTTAAAAAGCACAGAGAAAAATCTACATTATTTTTCTAAAAATTTTAAAGTAACTAACTGTTATATCTTGTATAATTGTGGCAAACCATCTGCAACAAAAATAGAACATCCATTAAATGGTTTGTGTTGAATAATATATATACATTTTTATTTTTCTAAAATATTTTTTTACTATAATGAGTGTGAGAAGAAAATTATATATCAATAAAGTATGTATGGTCAATGTAGATATACCTATATAAAAATCATATTCAAAATCAGATGAATTTTGCTGCTGTTTTCATTGTCTAGAGGTTTTAAAAAAGCAAACTATTACTTGTAAGAATCTTTAAATTTAAATTATCTAACAACCTTTCCCATCCTCAGATTTACTAACACAACTAATAAAGCTCTTAGAATTGCAGGGCAATTCAGATCCTTTAAATTTCCTTATGTATTTTCCAAATAGACTAGGCACAAGGATTGTAGAAGTGAGGCAGATGTCTGATACTCCATGAGGGATAGAACATAGTTCTGTGACTTGGGATTAGACGGGATTGGACAGCTAAGGCTGGGATGTTACAGCTGTTACCTTTTATAATTAACCCACATTTCTTTAAATTTCCCTACACTTTGTCATAAGGAAGCATCTGAGCTGCCATAACTGAAGTTAATTTTGTTTTCTTTGTGCATATATCTGTCAGGGTTTGTGAAGGCAATCAAGAAATAGAAGCCAGGGTCCTGTCCCTGTTTGAAAGGAGCTTAGGCTTCCATTGGGAGATCCTGCCATTGTGTGTGTTTCCTGCCTTCAAATAACAACAGGGCAGAGTTGTGTGCTTTTGAACATCAAAATGTATAGATTGTTCCAAAGAACAAGTCACAAGATGCTAGTGCATTCAGAAGGCTAAGAGCAAATTGAGGGCTTTTTGTTAAGGTGGAAGGGCCAGAGTTTGCCAGAGCCAACAAACATTTTGAATTAATATACAGAAGTGAGAACAGAGTTAGAATCAGTTACAATGAACAGTAGAATTAGCCAGTTGAGCCAGAAAATTTTTCTAGAAGTATCTTTTCTCTCTCCCTTCCTAATTCTGTTAAGTTACTAAATTTGTCAATTCTACTTCTCTATCATCTCCCCCATCTTGACCCCTACACCTGCCATCCTTGCTGCTCTTGCCTTAATTTAGTATCCCACAACTCTCAGTTCCGCTATTGGAATAGTCTTTGCACTGATCTCCTTGCTTACTGTCATGTCCCCATAAACCTAGCCTATATTCTGTTGTCAGTATGGTCATTCCGAGGTACAAGTTATGACTGTATTAAGCCCTTGTTTAAAACTCTGATCTCTTCATGTTAGCTCTAAAGTTGAAGTACATGAAATTGCTGGTTTTGACCTACAGAAAAAGCAATTTCATAATATAACTGCTTGAAATTTTTGGACTACCAGTAACAGAATATCCAACTAATAATGGCTTAAAAATAAAAACAATTATCTCATAGAGAGAAGACTTACATTACCTTCAAGGTTGTGTTCCATGCTCTCCTTTTTCAAGAATTTCTCTTTCTCCTTTCCATAGGTAGAACTGACCAATAAATAAATATCCTTCCTAAAAATAACACTTTATTATTAAGGATTATTATTCTATCTGTCATAGCTTTTAATATCTTCCTTTCCTGATAATCACAATATCTTTGAGGGAAGAAGTCATGTCTTACTCATCTCCATATTTCCAGAGTTTTTTACAGTGTCTTGTGAGTTAAGACAATGAATGAATGACTAGGTAGATAAACAAATAATTGACTAAATAGTATGTGGTCAGATCTTCTACCATAATTGTATAGATAACAGATGTCCCCATTACTTGCCCCACACTATGGGTTTCATAGTGGCAATTTTTAGAAGAGCACATCCTTTTCTTAGATTGCTCCAAATGAATAGTGATAAATAAGATTGTTGTCAAAACAGCTATCTTCTTGTTTTCAGGTTGGCAATAGAAGTATAAACTAATATCAATATCACGATATTAATTTGTAACTGGCCTTCTAGAAGCAATCAATACAAATCAGTAGCCTTCCTAAGAAACGTATTCTTCCACTCTGATCCCATATAAATATTGTAACCATATACATTTTTTTCTTTCATAGTTTATTGTCAAGTTGGATTCCATATAACACCCAGTGCTCATCCCAACAAGTGCCCTCCTCCATGCTCCTTACCCCCTTCCCTTCTCCCCCTGCCCCATCAGCCCTCAGTTTGTTCTCAGTATTCAAGAATCTCTCATGGTTTGCCTCTCTCCCTGTCCCTAACTATTTTCCCCCTTCTCCTCTCCCATGGTCTTCCATTAAGTTTCTCCTAATCTTCCTGTAGGTGGAAGCATATGTAACCATATAAATTTATAGTTATACTCAAGCAATGTGGTTTAGAGTGAACTTGGATTTTTTAGTGGTAAAGTTTAGCAGAGCATTTACTAATATTTACAGAAAGTACTTTAAAATTAAATTTTTTTTAGAGATAGTGCACAAGCTGTGGAGAGGGATGGAGGGAGAGAGGGAAAGTGAGAGAAAGCCAGAGAGAGAGAGAGAGAGAGAGAGAGAGAGAAATCTTAAGCAGGCTCCATGCCCAGCATGGAGTCTCACATGGGGCTTGATCCCATGGTCCTAAGATTATGACCTGAGCCAAAATCAAGAGTTGGATGCTCAACCGACTGAGTCATCCAGGTTCCCCTTTTTAATTAAAAAATAAATTAGTTTATTTTAAGTAATCTCTATGCCCAATGTTGGGCTTAAACTCATGATCCTGAGATCAAGAATTGCATGTTCTTTGCTGTAATCATCAAGACGGTATGGCACTGGCACAAGAACAGACACTCATATCCATGGAACAGAATAGAGAACCCAGAAATGGACCACAAATTTATGGCCAACTCATCTTTGACAAAGCATGAAAGAATATTCAATGGAATAATGACAGTCTCTTCAGCAAGTGATGCTGGGAAAACTGGACAGTGACATGCAGAAAAATGGACCTGGATCACTTTATTACACCATACACAAAAATAAACCCCAAATGGATGAAAGGCCTAAATGTAAGGCAAGAAGCCATCAAAATTCTAGAGGAGAAAGCAGGCAAGAACCTCTTTGACCTTGGCTGCGGCACCTTCTTACTCAGCAGGTCTCCAGAGGCAAGGGAAACAAAACCAAAAATGAACTATTGGGACCTTATCAAAATAAACAGCTTCTGCACAGTGAAGAAAACAGTCAGCAAAACTAAAAGGCAACCAACGGAATGGGAGAAGATACTTGCAAACGATGTATCAGATAAAGTGTTGGTATCCAAAATCTATACAGAACTTATCAAACTCAACACCCAAAAAACAAATAGTCCGGTGAAGAAATGGGCTAAAGACATGAATAGACACTTCTCCAAGGAAGACATCCAGATGGCCAGCAGACACATGAAATGATGCTCAATGTCACTTATCATCAGGGAAATACAAATCAAAATCACAATGAGAGACCACCTCACACCTGTCAGAATGGCTAACATCAGCAACTCAGGCAGCAACAGATGCTGGCAAGGATGCAGAGAAAGAGGATCTCTTTTGGACTGCTGGTAGGAATGCAAACTGGTGCAGTCACTGTGGAAAATAGTATGGAGGTTCCTCAAAAGATTAAAAATAGAACTAACCTACGACCCAGCAATTGCACTAATAGGTATTTATTCAAGGGATACAGGTGTGCTGTTTCAAAGGGATACATGCACCCCAATATTCATAGCAGTGCTATCAACAATAGCCAAAGTATGGAAAGGGCCCAAACATCCATGGATAATGGATAAAGAAGATGTGGCGTATATATACAATGGAGTATTACTCAGCAATCAAAAGAATGAAATCTTGCCATTTGCCACTATGTGGATGGAACTAGAGGGTATCATGCTAAGTGAAATTAGTCAGAGAGAGTAAAGTATCATATGACTTCATTCATATGAGGACTTTAAGATGCAAAACAGATGAATGTAAGGGAAGAGAAACAAAAATAATATAAGAACAGGGAGGGGGACAAAACAGAAGAGACTCATAGAGAACAAAGAGAGGGTTGCTGGAGGGTTTGTGGGAGGGGGGATGGGCTAAATGGGTAAGGGACATTAAGGACCTACTCTTGAAATCATTGTTGCACTATATGCTAACTAACTTGGATATAAATTTTAAAAAATTGCATGCTCTTTGAATTGAGCCAGCCAGACACCCCCAGAAAAGTACTTTTGAAGTTGCTCACTAACATTCCCTCCAATATTTGTTAATAAAAAAGCAAGACTTGATTCATTCAAAGAAGCTTATCTAAAGACATTCAAATACTGGATGTTATAAGAAAATTAAGTGATTTATTATCCCTGCATTGTAAATTTTTTATTGAAGCCTTAGGTGATATAGTAAAACAATCATGAAATAGATTCTGAGGGTGCATATCAAGTATCAAATGAGATAGTCCTCTAGATTAGCAACTAGACATCATAAAATTGTATAATATTTTTGATTTCCATATAATATAGTAAGGCCAAATGATCTTTTGTTTTTCCAGATTAATAAAATAACATGTCTGTAAAAAACCTTGTTCTAGATAACATCCTATAAAACTGTGGTCCCTCTTTTCTTCAGGGGATACATTCCAAGATAGCTATTAGATGTCTGAAACCGTGGGTAGTATCAAACCTCATATGTTTTTTCCCCATAATACTTAGGATGAAATTTAATTTATAAATTGGGCACATAAGAGATTAATGACAATAATAAGAAAACAGAATAATTATTATAATATAAGTTATGTGAATGTGGTCTCTCTCACAAACTATCTTATTGTACTATAGTCACTTTTCTTATGATGATGTGAGATGATAAAATACCCACATAATGAGATGGAGTGAGGTGAATGATGTACGCATTGTGGCCTAGCATAGGCTACTAACGACCTTGTGAGGATAGTCAGAAGGAGGATCATCTGCTTCTAGACCATCGTTAACTGTGTGTAGCATGGTTTCCATGAAACCATGGAAAGCAAAACCATGGATAAGGAGGGATTACTATATAGATCACCAAGAGATCTTGCTGAGGTTCTCATAGCTTGCGCTTAAAAGAAAATTCTCTGTTTGGAATTGCATATAATAAATTTATGATTCCTGAAATAGATTTCCATTTCTCAAATTTGGGGAAGTATAGTGGAGTCAGAGGTGTCTGGCTTTACTTATTAATTCCACTTCTCCAACTACTTTGAGATTCATACCTTTTTTTTTTTTCCAGTTGAGAATTTTGCAGAGGTAAGCACTGAAAAGAATATAACCAAGTCTTGCATTATATAATAGAACACACAGTTAGAAATTTTATGTGGGCTACAAAAAACTCCAGTAAATCTAAGTACAAAAACTTAGCATTAAGATGAAAAATATATTCCAAGATGACTTATCATAAAGTGGAAGAACACGTACATGTGCATGCACACTGACATTATAATAAGCAAGAGAACCAGTCTGTAATTTCATTGTAAAAGATGTCCCAACTATTAAGTACCTGGTTTCTATCTCTTATTGATGATTTTATTTTCAGATACTTTAGGTAAATTCAGTCATCTAATGTATGGCAAACTGGAGACACCACTTTGGTTTTGGGAGGTCTCTACTACTAGGGTTATACCATGACTTGAGAGGGATCTTTGGGAGGAGAAATATTCACAACTACTTGCTGAAATTATACACATTAGCAATTTTATATAAAGCAGTATCATTGTGAATCTCTGACCCCTTTCTCCTATACTGTTCAGGTTAGGAGAGAGAATGTTAAGTCAAATCAAGAACCAGAATCTCTCCTGAATAGGATGCCTGACTGGCTCAGTCATTTCAGCATCCGACTTCAGCTCAGGTCATGTTCTCACAGTTCATGGGTTTAAGCCCTCCATCCGGCTCTGTGTTGACAGCTCGGAGCCTAGAACCTGCTTCAGATTCTGTGACTCCTTCTCTTTCTGCTCCTTTCCTGCTTGCCCTCTGTCTCTCTGTTTCTCAAAAATGAATAAACAAACAAACAAAAAAAGAATCTCTCCTGAATTAAAAGTCATGAGGGGATGGAGATCTACTGTGCAGTTAGGACTAGGGAATAAGGATATATCATATGTCAAAGGATATGTGAACCTAGAAGGTAGATCAGAGTCAGTATTAGACAGACTTGTGGAACACATAGAAATCCCTTTGAGCAAATCTGGAGTCATGCCTAAGATTCAGGTTGTCAACCCAAGTAGAGAACTTCTACATTTGTCCTAATCAGCATTTCTGGCTGCCATCTTCCTTCATCCTCTTAATACATACCCCAAACACACTTCTCTCGGTTTCTCACTACAACTTTATGAGGCTGCTTCTAGAATTTTTATGGAAATAGATAAGGAATTTCCTTCTCTCCTGAACAAGAAAATGTTAACACTCTTCCTTAATCAGCAGTCTGTGTGTTTACATCTCACCTCCAAATGACTCTAACTCATCTTCTTTATAACACAAGATTGTTAGGGTCACTAATATGTCCATTTTGCTTTATATCACAAGATTGTTAAGGTCACTAATATGTCCATTTTGCTATTTGATTCCCATGCCTCCTTGCTTTCCAGATAGTCTGCCATTTCTGTTCTTCCTCTACAAGTATTCTTTTTTTAAAAAAATTAATGTGTTTTTGATAGAATACAAGGTGAGGGGTGGGGAGGAGAAGAGAGAGAGGGAGTCACAGAATCCAAAGCAGGTTCCAGGCTCTGAGCTGTCAGCACAGAGCCTGACGTGGGGCTTGAACCCACGAACCACAAGATCATGACATGAGCTGAAATTGGATGCTTAACTGACTGAGCCACCCAGCCTCTCCTACAACAAGTATTTTTAATATGAGTTCTATGAACACATACAATTCAGATGATCTTTGAATCTCTTGAAATTATAATTAAAATTTTGGATTTGTTTCTGAATGTGAATTTTCCTGAAGAGAGTCCATGATTTTCATTGGATTTTCAATTAAGAACCATTAACTTATGACAATTTTATTCACTGGCTTTCTGTCATTCCCTTTGTAATAGAACAGTAGTACTACTACCACAATTAAAGGAATTTGTACAGCACCTCCTAACCTACAATATTCTTTAAAATATTCATTTGGTCCATACGTCCATTTGAAATTCATGATTTTCCACAGGGGAAGGTAGGTCTTATATCTATTTTTGGGAAAGTCCCAAAAGTCCATTGGGACTTTTCCTTCTTCGGACTGCACTTTTTCCTCTTAAATGCTGCCCTTGATAGTATAGAGTAAGGTTGGTGTATATTCTTTCCAGATTTCCTCTATTTCCAAATGGAATGCTCTATAATGTGATTTTTTTCCCATAGTGCCTTGAATCTCTTCCAATATATTTAGAAGCAAAATGATTCACTGATTTAAAGCATAAAGGAATCAGTAGTTCAAGAAACTAAATGCGTCTGTGGTTTAGATTTGCTGAGTTACTTTAGGCAAAAACACTTAACCTTTCTTTCTCAATCTGTAAAATGGAGTTAAAATATTATCTTGTACCAGTAAAGTAACAGTTAATAACTCATTGAACACTTAGAGATTTACACATGCAATGTAAATAAAAATGTTTCTGATGCTATTTTGAGCAGGTCAGTGTTTTCTGGGCTAAATTAATAAAAAAACGTCTTGTGAGTACAAGATTGAATGTGTAATTCATTTCCTGATTAGACTGTTTATAAAAGAAATACACATTTTTTTCCTGCATTTCTTGTTGATTATTTCTCCCACTAAATTTACTGTCTCATCAAAGCAGTGTTTGTTCATTTGTAGAATCATTTAGCATGTATTGGACTATGGGGACCTGAGATGGAACTTTTCCCATTTAAGAAAATAGCCACTCTGTATTTAGATTCCTGTAGGGGACACTTTAGGAGACTGATGTTGTTATATCATGCTTACAAATACCTCATCTGGGTTTGGAGTCCCTGATATATCTGCTCATTCAAGATAGCAGCACTTAGCAATTCAACAAGATGTAAGTTGGCTAATAAACAAAGCCAGTATTCTCTGGGGGTTTGAACAACACTTCCTGTGTTTGACTCTGGTTGCCCTGAAGTTGTTTTAAGCCCAGCAGTGCCAATGATGTTTCCCCTGGTGCACTAAACAGCTCATGCAGTGTCAAAGGGCGTTGACCTTTTCACTTGTAGAACAAAAAAGACTGGAAACAAATTATGCTCTGAGAACCAGTCAAAGGATAACAAGAAAAAAAAAAGAAAGAAAGAAAGAAAAGAAGGAAGAAAAAATTGGCTGACCCAAAAAAACGAGTGATGAACAGAAAATGCTAAGCCTAAGAGCATTATCTTTAGAGTGTTAGCTTTTTAACCAACTTTTCTCTAAAGTGTAATATGAGCATTTGCTTCAGTTTACTCTGAACCCCCCCAGCCACCCACCCCCTTGGCTCCCTCTGCAGAACAGGATGAACCGACTACTGTTGTCCCTACTCCCCCCATCCAACTGACTCTATTCCAGTTTACGAGCTGTCCACCACAAGGCTGAGGCTTCCAGCGAGAGTGATTCATCTTCAAGTTGCACTCCGGCTTCTAAGAGTATATTTAGTGTGAAGAACTGGAGGCTGCAGCATAGCCAAACACATGGTAGGGTACAGAATTTGAGTGGGAGGAAGAGGACACGGCTAAAATAGAACTGTAATAAGCCAGAGAATCGGAGGCCTGGTTTAGCCTTTTCAGCTGTGTAGCTTCAGCAACACCTACAGTTCCCTGCCAAGAATGGCACACCGTATTAATGCAGGGAAAATCAGGCCTCCCTGGTGGCTTCCTGTGGAACGAAGAAAAACATAATGTAAAAACATACTTAATGAAAAGTAATCAAAACTCAAATCAACAAAGGATGCTGAGCTTTGCTATTATTTCAAGCTGATGGAAAAATTATTTTTCCTTATGTTAGTGAAATTAGATAGCACTTGGCCCAGGGGCTGCTGGTGCACATAACTGTGTTGGGTGGGCTGATCATAGTTCTTGAGAAATAGTTTAGGTTGGATCTTCCATAGGAAACCCAAGTTGAACGAGATACAGTTGCAGGAGCCACACTCTCCTCTTCCTTCTCCTGACTATTCAAGGTCAGTAATGGAGACTCAGTTATGACCTCATGTCTAGAATGTTCGTTGGTTCGTCAGTGTTCCGCCTCTGAGTCAGTATTTGAAAGGGCGTGAGCATAAAAGCTAATAATCAGGGGTCTCTGTCCCAGCACACTCCCGGCGTGACCAAGGTGGCTAGCTTTTGTTCGAACAAACACTCTCCTTGGGGTCTTTGCCAGTACTTAAGCAAGTCTTCTTTCCTTGCGTTGTGGCTCTTTATTTCTGTTTCTTTTTCTGTGGCTTTCCCTCCATTTCTCTTGTCTACCTGTTTCTCTTTTTTCCCTCATGTCTTTTTTTCTTCTATTTTTTCAATCTTCCCTCCCCTGTTTCCCCTTTACCTTTATCTGTTTTCCTTAACTGACTGTGACATTGAACTAAAGATTATATTTAAATATCTGCTGTAAATCTCCACAGAAAGGTTTACATTTTCTTTTCTTTAATAATCTATAATCACTGAAACCAGTGTTTTATTCTGCTGTCTTAAAAAACACTTAAATTAGTTTTTGTGTGTGAAACCTTGATTTCTTTCTTTCTCTTAGTAAGTGTTGATAGAAAAAAATTTCCTTAATCTTAATACAAAAACAACATGGAATTTAGCAGAAAAGCAGCTCAAGTTGCCCAGATAACCGGGAGAAACTTATTTCGAACCAGTTGTGTTTAAAATGATATTTAAAAAATTATTCTTCAAACTGATTCATGGATAGAGATAGTGTTTGATTTACTTTATGGACAAGTCTAGCGGGTTTCAGTAATTTTAATTGCCATTTCAATCATACTTCATAAATAAGTCTTGTATTATTTTAATATTCATATCTTTTGTTGGTCTAATATATAACAAATTATGTTTGATTTAAATCTTCACTGTAATCTGTAAATATATAGCAACAAAATCAATCTCTCTCAATATAAAAATCAATATATGTACCCTCATTATATATACATATATTTATAGTTTTCATTTAATAATTGCACTTTTGGTAATGTGTCTTAAAGCAACAATTCTAAGTTTAGGGGCAGGGGTATAGGCATTATGATGGTTTTTCAGAATACTATTTACTTTCTTAGAAAAAGAAGAAAATCAATCAACCATTATGATGTTTTTTCAGAATACTATTTACTTTCTTAGAAAAAGAAGAAAATCAATCAACCATTATGATGTTTTTTCAGAATACTATTTACTTTCTTAGAAAAAGAAGAAAATCAATCAACCATTATGATGTTTTTTCAGAATACTATTTACTTTCTTAGAAAAAGAAGAAAATCAATGTTTGACTCTACATAAATGATAAGTAAAATATCATTATTTACTTAATCTACTCAAAAGTATTTTATTCAGACATTAAAATGATAGTTTTGAAAAAGAGGTAATAATATGGGTATAAATACTTCTGATATGATGTTACAGTGATACAATTTATGCATAGAAAAAAGGAGGAGAAACACACAATTATTAAAAATATTTGGATCAGAAGTGTTTTTCATAAAATTTTTGTGTTGTCAAATTTTTATTACTGTTCATATAACAACCTTTTCAAATGCATGTAAAGATTTATACCAGTCGCCATCCTCAATTCCTCCAGGGAAACTTCATTGTATGTAGTTATTTTTAAGAATCCTGATGCTCGCTTATGGGCTAATGATTTGGAACAACATTGCATCAAAGTCTTGCAAACTTTAAAAAACGTTGAAAGGTAATATCATTAAATTACTTTGCACTTGAAGGGAAAAATTATATTTGAGCATGTGAACTCTCTTGATGACCATTACTTTATATTGTTGTAGTAGAAAGTTGCTCTTACTTCCACCAAGTAAAAACACAGTCTTCTAAATATATTTAAAGAATTAAAAAAATCCAGTTCTTACAGTCTTGGATTCATACAAAAATAAAAGAAAACACAGGGAAAAGATATTTTGTGGAGCTCTATATCACCACAAGGAAAGGGGGAAAAAAGTGAAATGCAAACACAGAATTGTTATTCCTATTACAAAACTTAATTTTATTCCTAAAAATTCCACCTTACTTATCTCGTTGGGCATCATTTACTCTCTGAGGCTTGTACATGACACAGACAAAAAACATACCTGAACAATTGTGATTATGAGTGTTGTGTTAACAACTACTGCTGTTCTTTCAAAACTGTGAACAGAGAATGGGTATTAATTAATGGGAGACGTTACCAGGCGGGAAAAGTTGGGAGAGTATTCAATAAGCTGTCAAAACAGGAGCCGAATTCTATAGAACGGGTGTTCACATATCTGACAAAAATTGATTCTGAAACTTTGCTTTCCCGTTTTTGCTTAGAAACAACATTACCCAGACTCTCACCTACTAATCTTTCAATAGCTTAGAATAATGGTGTTTATAGCATGATAATCAGATTTATTTTAGTACCTTTGAGATCAACAAAGCCACCGTGAGTTGTGGCACAACAGGGGTGTACAGGTAGATATTTAAATCTTAACCAGAGAGTGTCTCATTTTTACCTTGCAGGATTAAAGATTTCAGGAAGACAGAGTGTGGTTTGGTAAATAAACTGTGTCAGGTGTCTCAGTTAAATAAAGGCCACATGAATCTTCAGAAAATAAACTGGTTTTAAAATTATAATTTCAAATATATAAATGCTATTTTATCATGTGTATGTAAAATTCCTGTGGGAAAAACAGATGGTGTGGTGACATGTAACCCATAAATAAAATGTCTGAGGTCAGTAAATTAGTCATAAGTATTTTGAGTGAATATTATGAGAGAGTACTTTGAGGGAAAGGCAAAAAATTTAATAGACAAATAACCTGATTTTCTGAAGTTCTTATCTCGCAATGAAATACAACCCAGGGAGGAGCTCCCATCTCTACAATTTTGGCATCTTATACAGTGTCATTGTTATTCCTGGAAAAGACCCATAAGCATCTATGATGCAATGGACACTTAAAGGCAGATTTCATCCAAAAAAGTCTTCCTCCTTTCCTTGACTCCATACTTGAAGTTCCAACATTAGTGTCTTTGCTATGTTAAAAGCATTGACAGTCATTTGTGAAATGCATGTCAGAACACTAGAACAATAGGCTATAATAATAAACCATAAAAGAAAAAATACATATGACCAATAAATCTATGAAAAGATGTTCTGCTTTACTAATAATCGTAACATACATATTTCTAGCAAAAATCATTGTGCCAATATTTACAACAGTGAAAACTAAATATAGTCTAAATGTCCATCAATATGTTAAAGTACGTTATATCCGTTTTAAGAACTGCACTGTTGCTGCTGGAATAAGATTTAAGTTATATTTATTGATACACAAAACTATCTATGGTGCATAATTGAGTTAAAAATCAGTTTACACAAGAACTTCCATAAAATAATACCATTTCTGTAAAATTATATACCTGTATCTATAAATGTCTGTAAATGTGTATGTGTCTGATGTATCTCTGAGTAACTGGTTAGCCTGGGGATTTGTTACTTTCTTCTTGGTCTTTTCTATACTATTCAAAAATTTTAAATTACTCTAGATCACTTTACAAAACATGCTATAAAAATAATGTATGTCATTTGTAAATATCTTAACATGCTTTTCAAAAGTGAGTTAGCTGTTCAGTCTCCTAGATGGGCCTACTTAAAGTTCAGCAGATCATTTTGTGCTTATCAATAGTCTACGTGCATCAGTACACTATTAGGTCTTTGTATAAAAGAACAAAACATAGTCCTTCCCCACTTCTAGTTGCTTATGGTTTCGTGCATGAAATATACTTGTAAACAAATCAGTATGAATCCATGCCATGGGAATGCACATGATAGATAATATGAAAATGAAAAGGACAGAAAGGACATTGGAGGAAGAATAATCACCTGCCTATGGGGTAGGAGCTGGAGGTCATGGAACTGGAGTAGAAGAATTGAGGCATGGGCAGGGTTAAAAAGAAAGGGTAAGAAGTTTTCAGGAAGATGGGGAGGTAGGTAGTGTGAGAAGGAGAAGGAGAAGAAGAAAGCATTAGGACAGCCTTAAGTTTGGCCAATGCGTAGCAGTGAGAACCTCTGAGGTTCAGTGTACCTTTCCCTGGGGGGCATGGTTCAAGACCCCAGTAGATGCTTGAAACAATGGAGAGTACTAAACCCTATATATACTGTGTTTTTTCTTATATGGACATACTTATGATAGAGTTTAATATGTAGATTAAGCACAGTAAGAGATTAGCAATAACTAATAGTGAAATAGAACAGTTACACCAATATACTGTAACAATTATGTGATGTGGTCTCTCAAAATATTTTACTGTACTGTACTCACCCTTCTTGTGATGACGTGCAATGATAAAATGCCTGTCTGATGGGATGAGGTGAAGTGAATGACGTAGGCATTATGACATGCATTAGGCTACCGCCTTCTGATGGTTTGTCAGAGGAGGATCGTATATTTCCCGACTGCACTAGAGCAAGGGTGATTGAAACTACAGAAAGTGAAGCTGTAGACTGGCAGGGGATGGTGGGGAATTACTCTAGTTGAAAGTGATACTGGACATGCAAGTCGGAGAGAGACATACAAAATGTTTCCCAGGATTAGATGTTGGTTCTGATCACCTTTTACAAGCTGGTCTAATTACTGGACACAGTTGTAATTTTAATCAATCATGGCAGGGTTTGATAATTTGTTCTTCATGGGAGTGTCTCCACTTTATTTTGTTCTTTATGAACAGCTGATATATGAATTAACCAGCTTACCTGGCTTTTCCACTGACTCTACTGGTAGATTTTGGCTGGTCAACTTATGCTAGTAAAGTAAACACTAACTAAGATCTACAGCATTGTTCTTGTAGACACTTGTAGACACTCAGTTAGCTGTGCGTGTCTAGTGGCTTTGCATGCTGGCAAGCCATCAGTTAGTTGGAGCAGTTATCAGCCAAGTCGGGTAGAGGAGACTGCAGCCTGAAAGCTGTCGATTTCTACATCAGTGGTCACTAAGACAAGCACTACTCTCTGTACCATAATTCTTCATTATTAAGTCACAGATGCTTGTTCTTCTTCTCACACAATGTTATTACAACACATATCACATAAGGAGCTGCTCAGAAGTGGGAATTACAAGGCTGGCCTATAGTGAAGATACTTGAAAATTACAAGTGGAAAGAAAATTAGGCTGATGTGCAACTAACTTCAGAAACTAATCAGTAGTAAAAATACTTTAAGACACAGTTTCTCTCTGCACATAGACATGATTCAGCAGCTTTCTTCCCTAGGTCTATCAACATCTTTGAATTGATGGCGATTTCACTGTCTATGCTTCTCAGACCAGGTCCTTGATGGGGTAGGTAATTGTACCCCATGGAGGAGTGATACTGGAACTCAGACAAAGTTTGAGTTTTTTGAAATCATTTTTATCTGTGTCTGTTCAGAGGATGTTACAAACTGCTGTCCCATGTTAAGAGGGTTCTGGGAAGACTATGTGATAGAACTGATTGCACTTTGTATTGCTCAGCGTTTCGCAATGTAAAAGCGACCTAGTAATCATAATATTTTGAAGTCCCTAGCAGTGGAAGGCCAATACCATGTATTAGAAATTTGAAACAATACATGACCAGAGCAGCAATTAAAAGTATTTAATATACATTGTGTTTTAATATTCATTAATTGTCATATACCTGAATACTAGGAAATACAGGGAATTTATTTTTCATTTTAAAACCAAAATGAAGGACACATAAACAGAAGAAACTCTCAATTGTTCAACTCTTTAACTGACTCTTAAAATTTATATAGAAAATAGGGATGCCTGTATGGCTCAGTTGGTTAAGCATTCGACTCTTCAGCTTAGGTCATGATCTCGCAGTTTGTGGGTTTGAACCCCACACTGAGTTCTATGCTGAGTGTGGAACCTGCTTGGGATCTTCTCTCTCCCTCTCTTTCTACCCCCAGCCCCTGTCAGTGGACTCTCTCTCTCTTTCAAAATTAATAAACTAAAAAAAAAAAAAAAGTTAAATAGAAACTAAGATAGTCAGTTTGTTTAGTGATTGCCACAGAGGGGGATGTCTGGATTGGGAGTGAAGAGCTTCAGGTTTTGGCCCTAACTTGATCTGACAGGATAGTGTGGACATCAGACTCCTGGCTTCAGAGGCAGGCAGCCTGTGTTCAAGCCTCTCTCCTGACTTGTTAGATGTGTGCCCTTGGGTAAGTCATATGACCTCTCTCAACTGTCTATTAAATATAGGTGGTAGTAACTTCTACTCATGGGGTCCTGATGAAGAAAAATACATTTAAAGCCCTGGCACATAGTAAGTACTCTGGAGATGTTACATACTTTTATACTTACTTATAAGCTACACATCCCCTTGGGCAAAACTAGAATCATTTATCTTTCATAAGGTCTACTTCTTTATCTATAAAGTACAGAGACTAGGCAAGAAAGATAAAAGGTAATAAATGGATATTGACAAAAATGTTCAATACTCAAATCTATTCTGTAAGCACAAGCTAAAGCCCTTTTCTGGAGGTTCACTGCCTCCAACCACAATTTAAGGAAGGCTCAGAGAATCCCTTCAGTAAAGAACTCTTTATTTTTTTTAACCTAACATTTTAAACTGTGTTTATACATGAAATACTTATATTTTTCAAAACACCTGTTAAATCTCTTAGAATACTTTGAGTTATACTGGATTAGGCATTTTCCATAGTCTCATTCTGGTCTATGAAAGGATCTTTTTTTTTTTTTTTAATATTTTTACTTATTTCTAGGAGAGAGAGAGAGAGAGACAGCGTGAGCAGGGGAGGGTCAGAGAGAGAGGGAGTCACAGACTGAAACAGGCTCCAAGGTCTGAGCTGGCAGTCAGCACAGAGCCCGACGCGGGGCTCGAACCCACGAACCGCGAGATCATGACCTAAGCGAAAGTCGGACGCTTAACCGACTGAGCCACCCAGGCGCCCCTGAAAGGATCTTTTAAAAAAATTACACTTTTATTTGGAAATAATTCAAATTTACAGGAAAAAATGCAAGAATAGAATTAATTCAAAGGATACTCCTACAAATTTCCCCTAAATTCACCTAAGTGAACATTTGCCCCATTTGTTTTATCATTTGCTCATTCTCTCTATCACATGGCTCTTCATACCTAAGTATTTCAGTGTGTATTTCCTACTGGGAATATTCTCTAACATATCCATGGTGCAATGATAAACTTCAGTAAATTTAACGTAGATACAGTACTTTAATTATTGTCCATTTTCCAATTTTTAAAGTTGATCCTTTAGAGCATGTTTCCCTCCAGTACAGGATCTAGATCAGATAATGCATTTAATTATCATGTCTCTTTACCCTCCTGTAACCTGTAACATTTTCACAGCCTTTCTGTGCCTTTCATGACACTAATATTTCCCTTCTTTTTGAAATAGAGCATTTCTCAGATTTGGGCTTGCCTGATTGACCTTCATGAAACTTCAAATTCAGGTTGTTCTCTATTGGCCAAACACTACGTAGTGAATGTGTCCTTCTGAGGTATCAAATCAGGGATACGTGATGCTCATTTATTCCTCATGGGTGATAGTATTTTTGTTCACATGGTCCAGGTGTTATTGATTTCTCACCACTCTATAACTGCTGTTTTTTCTTCTTTACCATTAATAAGCAGTTTATGGGGACATAGTTTAAGACCATGATAATATCTTGCTCCTTGTCAAAATTCTCTTCTAAATTTAGCACCTATTGATAATTTCTGTCTGACCCAATCTTTTCTATAGTGGTTGCAAAATGTTGATTTTCCAGCTTCAGCATTCTTTCCACATTTATTGGCATTCAGCCTTAAGCAATAGCCCTTCCTATTTATTATGTAATATTGATATGGATTCATGGATTCCTATTTTTTCTATAGCTTTACAATTCAGTATTGTTCTTCATTATTTTAGTCAACAAATTGGCCCAGCTCTGGACTGGAGGAGGAGAAGTTCCTTCAAATACACTCCTTATTCTTGTGATATCACCTATCATTTTCTTGACATTTTCTGATAAAACACAATAGTCAAGGCTCATCTTGTACCTTCTTGGCCCTAGACCTGGAATAAGCTACTTCTCTGAGAAGTTCTGGTGTTACAAGACTACATGTGCTCATTGCTTTTTGAGTGTCATTGTTTCTTGTCTCTGTGAAAAAATCTTGTTATTTTCCAAACATCATGGCATTGGATGTATAGATAGATAGATGATAGACAGACAGACGGATAATTTTTTGGTCAACTCTAAGAGAAAAATCTGGCAACGGGATGACAAAGTTTAACTCTTAACTGATACAAGGATATGATCCACAAATATAATGAATCTCTAATATAATGGATTTAATATCATCAAATCTTGCAGGAAATTTTCACTTGTATTTTAGTTCTTATGATAAAGGTATAAAAATTTCGTACTGATGTCTTCTCTACTTGTACGTTCAATTTTCCTCACCTTCCTCAGGCTGTTAAGATATCTTAACAGCTTAGTGAGTACACAATCTCAATATAGTTTTTTAGAAATTTGCACAAAATGTAAATCGGTTTGATGTCGGTTAACATGAACCAAAAGAAAAGCAATTTATTGTAATGATATAGGAATGTTTTACGAAACCAAAGAGCTACATTACGCTCATGCCCGATGAAGTGATCCAGAGACCGTTCAGAGCCTCTCATTTTGGCGTCTTTTTAAAGTGTCTGTCCAGCTTTTCCTACTTCTACAAACGTGCCTTTCAGAATCTTTGAATTTATAGCTTATGATTTTTGGAACATACAGACATAATCTAATAATCTTTAAATCCTAATTCCATAATTAGGGAAAGAGGATCTGATTGGTTGAACTCAGGTCAGGTGTCCACCCCTGACCCAATCAATCATGGTCATGGAATATAAGCGTGGCTGGCATCGGCCTCATTTCTGTGAATTTAGAAAGTTGTTTTAAGATAAATCAGGAGTCCTTGTAAATTGGGCAGAGTATTACAAAAAAGAGGTATACTATGTTTATTCCTATGTTATATACAATATGGAATCTTCCTAAACATATGAATGAAAGGAAGCATGCCAGAATGAGAATATTCACTGGAAAGAGAAGACATAAGTAGACTCGGTGTATGGAAAATTGCTTTTCCTTAACAAGGGTAAAGGAGTGTAAAATAGCCTTAGAGTGCATATATATCAGTTATTAAGGCTCCTTTTAGAATATGTGTGTGTATTAACAATGGGAGATAAAATTAGAATCACAGTGAATTTTACTTTGCTTTTTCCCTACTTACTATTTCTGTAAACTTTACAGTGCTAAGTGTATTATTATTATTATAGCTATTAGGACAACCAGGCATGTGGGCAGCAGTGACATTTTACTCACTAGTGAGTTCGTTTGCATCCCTTGGAGGGATCAGCATCAGAGATGCCAGCAGATGGAGAGTTTATGTTGGATTGATCTTGTACACAGTGAAGGCAGATGGTCCCAGGAAGCATGGGCACCATTCACACTATTGGAGAATCAGGTGACAGCAGGAAATAATAAAAGGATTCATTTTTATATGTATAGCTCTTTACATAGAACCCTTTTGTGCATATCATTTTATTGGATTGTCGCTCAAAAAAACCATTTGGTGAAATCTGAGAGCATTGGCTGTATCAACTCCATTTTCCAGATGTGAAAACTGAGGCCTGGAGAAATTATGCCAAGAGCTCAGATGAAGAAGTTGAGCCAGGATTCGTACGTGGATCTTTGGACTCCGCTGCCCTTTGTTCAATTCCATAATACTTAAAAGCAACAAGCAGGCGTTTAGATTCTGGCCTTGTGATTGATTGGACCAGGCCTGGTGCTGAGGTGGGGCTCGGTGGCAGTTACATGACCCATGGATGAACAAACAGGAGCATGTTGGATTTGTATTCTAGATGTCTAAGTAAAAGGAAAACTCCCATATTTTCTCAGTGGGTAAAGATTTGGCCCTGAATCTTTGGATTAAAAAAAAAGTTTGTTAGCTTTATAAGATCACATATTAATTATTTTTCATTTGTACAGAATAAATATTAACGTTTTTTAATAAAAAGAAATCCAAGTTGAAATTGGAATAGAATTCAGAACAAGAATGTAGAAAGAACTTGAAATATTGAGCACATTTCAACAAGGAGCCTTTTATAATAAGAGAATTACTTACTGAAACCTGCATGAGAGAGAACAGGGTCATAAAGATGTCGGCAAAATGGTGCCACTTGCCGAATTTGTACTCTGGCTGTGTCACTGGCTTTTCCCTCTTGCTCAGATGCTCGGTTTCCCAGGTGGGGAAAGGCATCTTCTCTTCTTTGGATGCCCTTGGCACTTTCTCTTTTGTACAGGTTGTGTTTGTAACAGGCACTTAGCAACATGTTTTCCAGTCCATGTTTTTCAACCACCACTGTGTGTTTCCCACACTGATTTTGACTTTCATCTTGAAGCCTACCAATACTGTTTTCTGGATTTTAAATGCTGGTGTGGCTGGATGACAGTCCCCAGGAAGATGTGCACTACATTTCAAGCTTTTATGCTATGGCTTTGACGTGCCATTGGACGTCAGACATAGACCAGTATGACTTCCAACTCAAAGTCCTTCAGTGTTTCAAGTGGAAGGAAGCTAGAAAATGGTACCTGGGGAACTGTACTTGATGATTAAAATGCCCGCATCAACTTTCTTCGTATCAAAAGAGGAGGGGGAAAAGACAGGTGCAGTCTTACACAAACACACTTTTTTGTAAACAATCCAATGAAAAGCTATGCTAGCTGTCAAGGCGTATAAAATCCCAAGTATCTGCCAGCAGTCTGTGAGACCATGCTGTTCAAAATTGGCGAGGCCCCTCAAACACATTTAAAAGAAAGAGGTCATGACTCAATCAAATGCAACTTCTTCCTAGTTTCAGTTTAAGTGTTGAATTTGCTTTGTTGCATCCACATTTTCTGATATTGTTAAGTGAGTCAGGAGACCTCTAGCAGTTCAGCAGCAGGGAGGGTAGAACAGTCTTTTTCAATGTAATGGCCGTATTTTAGTTAACATGTTGTCAGTCTTTAATGACTAGTGGTGTAACAGCTGGTTTTGATGTAATTTCTTTTGAGACCACTAGATTACAAGCAGTTTATTGCATTCTTCCTCTCAGACTGCTCCCTGGATACAACCTAAAGTCAAAAGGTTAAAGGTCTAAAGCCATAATCTAAAGGATTTGTCATCATTTAACAGGTCGCTTGTTGCTATGTACTATGCAAACTAAAAATTTTTTAGTAAGCCTGCCACTCTGAAATATATATACATATCTGTCTATCTGTACATATATATATATAATGTACTTTTTTCTATTTCAGTAAGAAGGAATAGAGAATATCCATTGGAGACAAATTTCCAGAAATCCAATAGTATACTTTAAGTGTGCGTATATATGTGTAAGTCTTCATAAGGGTGGAATAATAAGTTTAAAAATTAACTGTTACTGAAAGGATCTGAAATTGAGAAATTAACTTCTCCAGAAACATGTTAACATGATATTGGACCTTTGAAAGAGCTGTAGGTAACATATCCGAAACTAAAAGTGAGGCAGACAAAAGAATGGGGTCAGACAACTCAGGGAGGTGCTAAAGGTCATGGGGCCCTATTGTTGGCTCATTGCAGATTTGTAGCTTTTCAATCTGTCAGAGTCTGACAGTTCAGCTATGCTGCACCAGGCAAGGGCCTTCTTTGTTTAAGGAAGGAGCTCTTCTTTGAAGAATGGGCTTGGTAAAACAGGAAAACAAAATCCAGAAGACAATATATGAAACAGAAGACTTTTTCCTTCTTGTTATCAATGGCAGGTTTGAGGGAGTCTTGCAGAGTGTGCATACTTATACAGAATTTTAAAAGATATACGCTGGTTACCATTCTGTTTGACTTCATGCTAGTTTAGAATTTTCTTTAAAAAGTCATGTTTTTATGTTCTCACAAAATGCTGTTAAGTAAAGTTTTGGAAATGTTCCTAGAGCGTTGGGAGTCTTTTGAATTCATGGCCCATCCATAGCACCACCATTGTGGACTCTGCTTTAAGATGGTGACACAGTGTATCATTCACTCAAACCCATTTTCTGTGTATCTGTTGCCCTCTAGGGACTCTAACATGAAAGGAAACATCCAGTGTGGCCTTTTGGCAGGAATTACCATGCTGTTGGTTTTTCTTCCCGTCACACATTAAAATTTCATCTCAACTTTCACTCTTGTAAACTTGTATTTAAAATTTCTGGGCTCGGGGCGCCTGGGTGGCTTAGTCGGTTAAGCGTCCGACTTTCGCTTAGGTCATGATCTCGCGGTTCGTGGGTTCGAGCCCCGCGTCGGGCTCTGTGCTGACTGCCAGCTCAGAGCCTGGAGCCTGTTTCAGAGTCTGTATCTCCCTCTCTCTCTGACCCTCCCCAGCTCACGCTGTCTTTCTCTCTCTCTCTCTCTCTCTCTCCTAGAAATAAATTTTAATAATTATTAAAATTTCTGGGCTCTGAGTAAAATTAGTTTTAAAAAAATCAACGTGAATCATTCTTTCAAACTTTAGATATATGGCAAGTATTACAACTTGGTAATCCTGCTTATTTTCTGTTTGGTTCTGTGAGTTTAATGGAAATAGAAACATAGTAGAACTTTTGAATCCGTCTATCTGCCCTGAGATTTGGGAATCTTCATTTTCATTGTAGGCTGCAACCTACTTCTAATAGTCTTGTATAAAAATAATATGGTGGTGCATATTATTGCCTGAGAAATAACTGTGGAATAAAAGAAGAATTTGCTATAGTAGTAATAACGTGAGAAAGGTTTCTGAATGTGAAATGTTAGTTTTCTACTATATTTAGGAGGTCAGATAAACTTGTATGTCTAAAATGTTTAGTTGGAAGTCACCTGCATGGTAAACCCATAGTTTCTTCACAGAAGAAGAAACAGCCCATATTGACTGGACATGTTTTAGTTCTAGACTATGTCTTCCTTGGCCACAGCTGACTACATGGGTACCTGACCTCAATATCATCAGCAGCAGGCCCAACAGCTGCCTATGAGGTAGGCTGGGGTGAAAAAATATTCTGATCCGATGCTTACTTTTATAGATAGGAAATATGGAGACTATCGCAGCATAGTTGGCAGCTAATCACAATCATCATGATGCCAAAGTATATGGTCTAGAGTTATAATGAAGGAGATGCTATGAGACGGAGAAGTGATGTAAAGTAAATCCAGATGGTAAGGAGAGAGGTGAACACAGGAAAGCAACCTCACACTGCAATAGAACTGTGTTATGTAATGGTCAGCACTGAGGTAAAATTCCATAGAATCTGGCTGCTATGATCCCTAGAGCTGATATAAATCTGGAATTAATGTAGTCCAGCCTCCTCAAGAGGAGATTGTGTGTCATTCCTATTCTTGTGGTAACTTCATTGCACTTGAAAGAGCCAGACTCCATTCCATGTAACAGAATCCCCATAGTCAAGGTATCAAAGAATTTTCTAACCAATCAAGCAAAGGAAGCGTTTCCCTAGTATGTTGCCCATGTAAAAGCTGTTGTCTGGTTGTTTAGACTAAAACTGTCTTTGGTTAGTGTTTGTGAGGCTCGCTTGTCGGTGGAGATGAATCTGGTACAAGAGCACGTATTACTCTTTGTTATCACCTACTTTTCCAATTTTCTTCTCCTTTCTATCAACAAACATGTGAAGGAAACTCCCTTGTTCCCTCAATATGGTTCTTTAACTTCTTAGAGCTGTTTACTTAGTGGTATTGAGGGAACTCAGTTGTAGAGAGGTTAAAAAAATGACTTATTTGTGAAGTCATTTTTTAAATAAAAGAAATTACTCAAATAGGAAGAATTGTTACTCTAATTCTGGATTACTAACTGCATCACTCCTACCTAGACGTGGGGCCCTAAACTCTGTACTTCATCTCTTGGAACTATAATTGTTTTCCCTCTACTAATTGTTTCTTGATCTCTTAGTTTCTTAGAAAGGTTCATTAATTCTCTGGTTGCTATTAGAAATTGTCAATTTCTCCTTCTTGTTCTTTTGACTTTGCTTTACGTGTTTTGATGCTACGTTGTTAAGCACATGCAAATTCAGAATTGTTAAATCTTAGAAGTGAATGTGTTTACCATTATATGGTAACTCTATTTTTAATCCTGCTTCTTACTTAAGGTCTATTATGTCTAGTATGTGTATTGTAACAGCAGCTTTCTTAGACTAGTATTTTCTTTGGAGTGCAAAGGGGGGTTCTTTTCTAACTCTTCTTCTGTCCTTTACTGTCAAACTTCTTATGCCATCATGGATGTAAGGTACATTAGCACTAGGGTTAAGAACATGGCCTCTAGACAAGACTGTTACCTATAGCTGTGTATCCTGGGTTAGATACACAACATCTCTGTACTTCATTTTCTTCATCTGTAAAACAGGAATACTTCATAGGTTTATTGTGAGTATTAAATACTTTAGTGTGGGAAAATCACTTAGAACTTTGTTTTATTAAGTACTTAACAAGTGCTAGTTATTTTGTTCTTACTCTAACAATAGTAGGTGGTTAAACACAAATTTGGGGGACAGAGTGCCTGAATTTGAGTCCTTTTCCACCTCTTCCTAATAATTCCTACTCCAAGAGTTGGGCTCTTATGATAGATGAAGTATTAAATATAAAGAGCTTTAAGATGACCTAGTGTGGTGTGCAAAAACTGTTACCTATTAAGCTTCAGGATGGCTTATGCTAACTGCTTATGATTGGATTCTTTTTTCATCCACTCTAAGAATATCTGATTTACACTTACTTACATTCTAGCTATAAATATATTTTCTCTTTACCATGCTTTTTCAAAATTTCTTTCCCCCTTTTTTCTTGATTATTCTCTTTACATTTTCTTTTCTCTTCTAGTAGGTTAGATAATTACATTTTGATTCATTTTTTAATTGGATGACTATAAAATAATTTAAATACATGCTAGATTTAACAAAGTCTATAAGTAATATTTTTCCACTTTTACCAATAGGACCTTTGCATACTTTAACTCTGATTACTCATTTTTCCTAGTTTCCATTGTTATTGTCCATTGTCTTTAAAATTTTTTAATGTTTCTTTATTTTTGAGAGAGACATAGAGAGTGAGTGGGTATGGGACAGAAAGAGGGGGAGACAGAATTTGAAGGAGGCTCCAGGCTCTGAGCTGTCGGTGCAGAGCCCCATGTGGGACTTGAACTCACAAACCATGAGATTATGACCTGAGCCGAAGTCAGATATGTAACAGACTGAACCACTCAGCCCCCATAGTCCTTAAATATACACAGTGTCTTATTTTATAGACAATGCTTTTTCAGCCATACATTCATGTTTCCCTATATTTTACTCATATTGTTTCCTTCTGGTTTTCATTTCCCACTTAAAATTGGAATCTAAGGATCCCACTTAAAATCTCAGAATCTAAGAATGGTAAATTCTCTCAGTTTTTTGAAAAGGAAATATCTTCATTTTGCACTCTTAAATGACAGTTTTATATTACCAGTTATTTTCTCTTGCTCCTTAAAGATATTACTCCATTGTTTTCTAGCATGTATCATAATTGATAAGGAATCTATTCTCAGTCTAAATGTTTCATATGTGCACAATCTTGTACTCCAATTCCTTTTAAATTTTCCTTTCTCTTTGATGTTTTCAGTTTATGTGTGTATGTTTATATATGTGTGTGTGTCTGTGTGTCTGTGTGTGTGTATGTATTTTATTATTCCTGGGATTAATTGCACTTCTTTATTCCAAATGTTTATGGTTTTCATATATATTTGAAATCGTTAGCCATCAATCTTTGAATACTACCTTTCTTTTCTTTTCTCTATTCTCTTCTTCTAGAATTTCTATGAGATGTATGTTGGGTTTCCTCAGTCTTTGCTCCATGCCTCTTAATCTCTTTTCAATCGTTTGACTCTGTTGTATTTTGAATAATTTCCTCAGATTTATATCCTTGCTTCACATATCTTCTCTTTAGTTTTCACATTTCAACCCATCAATTGAGTTTTTAACGTAAGCGACTATTTTTCATTTCTGGAAGTTCACTTTGAGTCTTTTTCAATTTCATCTGTTCTTTTTTCATAGTGTTCTTTTATTATAGTTTCTATTTTTAAAAATGTATTGTTTTTCATGGTCTCTTTCAGATTATTTTATTATCTCAAGATCTTGAAGAGCTACTCTTCCTATTTTGGCTCTGCCCACTTTCTCTCATGGTAAATCATGTACTGTATGAAGTGTGGTTTTTGATTGTATACTTTTCTTCAACTGTAGTTGTGTTTTAAGGGAACATTTTTGTGCTCTTGATTTTGGAAGCATCCAAATTCAATATATTTGTATTAGCTTTTCCTCTGGGCACCCCAGAGTTATTATTGGTTGTTAACTAGATTTTACCATAATCTTTTCATGGGATTTTACAATAATTCAAGAAGTGTAATTCAGATTGCAAACCCATGTGTAGTGAAGAATTGGAGATAATATTTCTTATGACACTTTTTTTTTGCCTTCACTCTTCTAGGGCTATGAATAGAGTTTTACAACTTCCTTTCCCTAGAATGGAGTTGTTTCAGGATCCCAGGTGTATGCAACACATTCAATATCAGCACCACATTTCAAATGAGTCCAAGACCACCTGTCTTGAAACTGTCTGAGTTTCAAGAGTTTTCGGAGTATTTAACAATAAGAGTTTTTACTGAATATTTCCATGGCCTAGCATGGTGTTGACTAACAAGTACATGTCTGTCTTTAAGTTTCTTCTTCATCCTCAGTATCTTCTTTCTTTAGAGCACAGGCATGTATTTTAAAATTCTTTAAAACATTTTATCTAGCAGTTGTATTTATAACTGGCTGAGAAAGTAGTTTTCTTTCACTCAGTGTGCCCATGTAGGAAAGCTGTAAAATGAAAGAGTTCACCAATATTAGGATGGGTAAATTGGTTTTATGTCATATGCTAAGCCTAATAATTGGTAGTGGTCATCTAGAGCTTTGGGCGATCCGTGATGTGAAACTAAGTTTGGAAACAGTGGCAAAGAATGTTATGGTCAATTAGTCTTACCTGCAAGGGGGTAGGAAGTAGTGAGTAAACATACATCTCTTGCATTTACTCACAAGGGTGAAATAATTTCTAAGCCTTTTATAGCTTTAACGTTCTATGTTACCTTACTGTGTAAGTATGTATCTTTTAAATCTTTTATTACTTTTAAAAAATCAATGAAATATTCTTGATATTTTTAGTTAAAATAAAAGATTGAGAATGCTCTATATGACTGTACTATACAATGTCTTTATCTTTACAAATACCACTTGACTCACATCTTTTTCTAAACATAAACCACCAACATATAAAGACATTTCAAGAAACAAACAGCATTAAGATATGAGCATCCATGAACAAAAGCCAAGTGATTCAAACATATGATCTGTCTTTTGATCAAGGTATTGTGCAGTTCCCACAAGCACATCTCACAAGCACATCTCGAAACTTGGACCTTCATGGCTTCTTTTATCATTTTTAAATATGCCAGCTTTCTTTGTCCTACTAAGGTTTTTTCCCCATTAATTCGTCAGACTCTCATGGTTTCCTCTAGTACATTTTACACAAATGTATTACTCAGACCACTGTTGCAAATGAATCAGAATCAACTTCCTGTTTCTGAATAATTCTGTACAGAAGTACCAGGAAGAAGGGTGTGGCACAAAGTACCCCATTAGAGTCTGACATCCTGTATTTCAAAGGGAGTAATAAAACAGCTTTTTTCCCCCTTCCCTTGAGTTAAGATTTATTATCTGTATACCATCATCATTCATCATATAACAAGTATTCGTTGGACACCTAGAAAAATAGTTGCTATGGTAAATCTCTTCATCTGAAGAGTAATACTTGAAAGCATTCTTTATGGCTTGATAGGAAAAGAGGCAATAGCTAATAGTAAGGCATTGGGAAGAGAGTTGGGAAATCTAGTGTTTTCCAAGTTAGTGCGAATCAAATCATTTTATATTGAGAACTTGTATCTGTCTTTTGTTTAATAGTGTACTCGCTAGCTTTTAGTTTCATCAGACTCAGATAATACTAGTAGTGTACTGATAACTGTTAACAGTGCCTGTTTGCAGCATTTACCTGTTGTTGAGGTACGTTCCCCATGCTCAGCATCAAGACAGCAATACGATGTCAGGGAACGTGAAATCTGGAAGAGATGCGTTAAGTCCACTATCCTGAGCTTGTAAGACCTGGCTCCTGCACACCAGAGGACAGAATACAGACTTTTAGAAGAAAGGGATTTTGTGTAACCTATTATATGTAACTGTAATAAATTTGCTACATGGCCTTTATTAAAAGTTGGGTATTTAAAACTTTAAGGCTTCTTTACTAAACCAATTAATTTCCAGCAATTCATAGTGAAGAAACAGAGACTCTTCTATGGAAGAAATTAAATGCTTGGATATATCCAAACCCTATTGTTAGATTTCAGTTTCTGTGTTGTATAAGATCTTTACTTAAAGTATCAAGTAGCAGAAGAAAGGCTATCACTTCTTCCTGTTCCCAGCCTTATCCACAACAATGCCTAAAAGTCACATATTATCCACAGTTTGAAAAATAAACATTTGCAGGATTGATAGTAAAGCTGATCTATAAAAAGGCTTGAAATAATCTTTTAAAATAATTCATTTCACTGGGGGAATATTAGTATATTTGATTCCATTTGTCTCCAAGATTTCAAATAATATAATGGGTTAATTTCATTCATTCATTTGATGTTAGTTTTTGAGGGCCTACTATGTGCTAGGTGCCCTTCAAGATACCTGGACACAGAAGTGAACAAAACAGAAAAAAGTCTACCCTCATGTAGCTTACATTTGGGAGAGGGAATAATAAAAAAGCATCAATAAGCAATATGATAAATAGGGACCATTGCTAAGGAGATAAAGTAAGGATGGGAAATATGAATTTGAGGTTAAAATTTTAGGTCGGTCAGTAGAGAAATTGCTGCCACCATAAGGAGAAATCACCCATGGTCTTGACCTTTGCCTTGCGTTAGTCTATGAGGAACTCTACTGACCAACCTATGTAACCAAAGCCAGTTCTGAAAAACAGCAAATTTCTGAAGCCCTTGAATAGGCATTTCTGTAGTCTGAAACTACAGAAGAAAGAAAACACATCTAATGATGTATTTAAGAAATAGAGCCTGTAAGGGGACATCCTACAATGAGGCGGGAAAGAAGTTTTCTTTGTCTTCACTTAGAAAGGCCCAGGGAGGAGAAGGTCAGCAGTAACAAAAGGGAGAAAAAAGCATATATTTTTCCCTTGGTTTCTCATTTTCTGCGAGTTAAAAAAAAAGGTTAAACATAGAAGATTTTATGTAAAGATTTTGAGATAATGAATTCAAAATTGCCCTTAAAAGTTAAGACATACTGCCACTAACTGTGCAGAGCATCCTCCATTAAAAAAAAAAAAATTCAGATATTCCCAGTGTAACTATTATAGAGAGTTTAGATGGCAGAGGAAGGGCAGGAGTGCACATAAAATAAAGAAATGAGTGGAAGCTTTGGCAATATTTTGGTGAAAGGTAATTATTATAATATCTTTAAACCTACTCCTAAACTTAAAAAGCATTAAAGATTAAGTTATTAAATGTATAAAGTTTACTTCATTCCAATTATACAGTATGCCATACATTTACAGTATGAAAATACAACACATATTTCAATGACTGAGCCCTATCTTTCAGTTTTGAATGCAGAAGCTTTGGTATTACCTCTGCAGGATGGTAAAGGCTAAGATGGGGGTGGGGTGGAGATTTGTGGAGATTGAGGATAGGGCAAAGGGGACAGATTTGATCTTGGTAATTCAGAGCCTGGGAATTCAAGTTGACTTCAGAGTATGCACTTGGGCAAGTTTTATTTAAATAAATGAAAAATTGGCACACGAATGACTTAGAAAAGGTGTAAGCTTGCCTCACATGCAGTCTATGGAGACGGAGAATCCAATTTGATAACAACATTTGAGAGAGAAAATTTTACCAAAAAATCACAAAGGGCCTTTTGCTCTGTAAAAAGAGTTCTTTTGGCAACGTGCCTGCTTTCACATAAGACTCCTGCTTAGATGTTTTCTTTATATAATTTACATTTTCAGCTCCCCCACCCCCCCATTTCACAAGTTTAATTTAAAAGCACTTCTACAGCATTATTTCTGTTTTATCTTATTCTCATTATGGCAGTTCCTAAAATAAAATATACAAATGCTTCTTGGTTTTGCTTTTTTTTTTTTTTTTTTTTTAATGCTGCAGAATGCTGGATACTGGGGATGTGGTAATAGACGAAAAATTCCGTGAGAGGAAAAACATCACAGATATATGGTAATTTCAGAAGATACACTGGTGATATTTGAGAATTGTTAATTTTAGATTTTCTATGGTAAAATACATCAACTGCCATTAAACTATACGTCCCTTTTTATAAATTGCTTTAAAGGGAAAAATTGAGATAACCCCTAAGATCACACGTACGATCTAGCCAAAAACTTACTGCAATTTTCATTGTTACACTTATCTCAGAATTCTCAATAAAATAAGTAAAGAAATCAATAGCCCCCTAATTGGTAGAAACTCTTGGTGTGGCTGTATAAAGTTCATTACCGTTCAGACATTTAAGAAGCAAATGTCCTCTTAGCAACTCCAAATGGCTTCAGTCCCTATTGAACACAGTTCTCTTTTCAAACCATTGATGTGAAATGATTCTATTGACACTAGCTATTGAAGACAATCTTTAGTTGGAGGGAACTATGTCCAACATTTATCTCTCTTGGTAGAATTTTTTCATTTTATTTATTCTTCTTTTATTTTTTTACGTGAGAAGGGAAAAACAAAGTCAGATCAAACACATCTATAGAACAAAGCAACAGGGTTCACACCAATGTGCAAGGATGGGAAGATTCTGTTCTCATTTGCTCTGAAAAGCCCTGATGCATTTTCCCATACACAGGCGTTAACAGTGGATGCCTCTGCCACTGGCACAATGCCTAAGAAATGTGTTTCCCACTTAACTTGCAGTATCCATGCTTTTTTGGACATATCTCTTAAACTTCTTTTTCTTTCTTAGTTCCTTTCCTTTCCTTTTTTAAAATAGAAGGTTAATTTAGAAAGGAGCATGAGCGTAGTTGCTTATTAGATTTGGAGATGGATCAATACGTTTTCAGTCTTCCAGGTGAGTATTTGAAAAAGGGTCTGCACCCAAATTTCTTGGACTGACTGTTTTTATTCCAAGTTAAGTTGTGGTACCAATTGAGCAAAGACAGTTAGAAAAGTCCTTCTGAGCATGGCAGGGTTTCTCTTCCTTTTGGTGTTTGAAGTCAATGCTCACTACACATCCACCATCCCCTGGTCCTTTAATCAGTGTCCAGCCTGTCCGGTGAGAATAGCCCTAGGATGATGCCCTGGACCAGACCATGGGCAGCACCTCTTTGTCCCTCTCACATGGATGGGACATGATTCCACAGGATTAGCCAACAATTATATGCTCTGAACTGACCAATTCAGTCAATTTACTGTGCAAAGTAAATTGATCCTTCAGAACAAAGGGTTCTGTCAGCAGGGAGCTACCTGAGAAAGCAGCATGCCTATGTAAACAGTTCTGTCCTTGTCCCAGTGTGGAGTGGCCCTGCGCCATATGGTGCCACTATGAACTTATTAGCTGACGGATTAACTGATCTCTGCATTTGGGATCCCCAGTTTCCAGCTGTGAGAATGATTGATGGGCTAACTACTGCTCCAGTCTTGGAAGTTATTTCCTCCATTTAACAGAGTCAAGAAGACAGAAAATTGCCCCCTTTGTAAATGCTAATCTCACCACTCCTTCGAACACCCAACATAGCAATTTATTCAAGGCAAAGTCTTAAAATTGGTATAGTGCACATCAAATGCATACTAATTAGCAATTTCTTTTGAAGGCTCCATCACTTATTAAGGGTCTCCTTTTCCATATGTTCATCATGCCCCACTTCACCCTTTAATTACAAAACAGCACTTTCAACTAATTGTGAGAAGGTATATTGTGCCCGGAATCTGTATTAAACACTATACCTTCTGAGGCCTAATTTAGGGTCACATCGAAGGCAGACAGATAAGCAAGCAACAAAGCTCACAACTGTCGTCTGCAATTTTAGGCATATTTGGGCATTGTTCAGAAGGAGCATTTTATCTAAGATGGCAGCTATGACACACATTTGTGGACATTACAACAAGCACTGGCTAGAAAGAATGGGATTAATCTTAGGTTAATAATTGGGATCTTTTCTAGTTTGATAAGAACTTACATGAATCCAACAGATACGTGATAATATTATTTGCAACTTAGCAATTTCTTCACCTATAAAAGGACCACACAATTTTATAAGGCTAGTCATTTGTTATTGGATTAAATGCCTAGTCATTTAAGTATAGACACCATAATTGCACTATAGAAAGTACAATTTTGCAAAACACTTACCTGAATGATACTTAAATTCTCATCTCTTGTGAAATGTTGATGTTTACCTTTCTTAACACTCAGAGCCTTCAAGCTACCCAGGTAACTCTAACCTTGATCCCAATGATATGACCGTCACTTAAATTCTGTTATTGTATAGCTGCATTATTGGATGATAAAGAACCAGCCGGCTCCTTTCTCTGGCCCTTTATTTCCACAGAATTTTCTAGACAGTTTAGTAGAAATTCCTCCTCACGGCATGGACACTCAGAGAAAGAACTGGTAGGCATTTAGGGTTCAGATCTACCTAGTATGCAAAATGGGAACTGAACCAAAGAAACTTTTGGATTAAGGGTGGGGGAAACAGTGGGCAAGGGATCTGCATTTTCAAAGAGAGGTTCATTTTTGGAACTGAGGACTTTTAGAGATTGTCTCCATGGAAGCAAGTCCCACAACACTCTAGTGAACCTGACATCATCAGATTACAGCAGAACCCTATAAATACTCCAAGGAACCAATCAGATACATCTGATTTTAAGAATGCTTTGAGGCAGTTTTCAAAACAATCCCTAAATTTGCAGCTGGTGAATGGAAGGGTTGTGAAGATTGTGAATGGGAAAATAGTATAGACTCTGTGTTTGTTCTCTAGAAAATAATTCTGAGGACTCTGCAGTAGCCTCTCTGCTGTTTGTTGTCTTCAGCCAGATGTCCTTGTTCATGCCACTCTTTATAATATATAACTGTCACTTTAATTTCCAAGCTCTCAGATTCAGAATTACCTTGTTTCAAGTTGTGCTCAGGTGGATTCCTATTGAGGTTTATCCAAGATTTCAACCCTGGCTCTTTTGTTTGTTGTTTTGTTTTGTTGTATTTTGTTTGGCTGTGTGATCTTAGGCACATTTTGACCTGCCCCTGGGACTCCTGAAGGGAATTATGCCTCATCTGAAAGGTCTGAGTTAAACCTGATGTGCTGACATGTGAGCACACTGGCATGATATGGAGCAGAGGTGGGAGCTAAAACGTTCCTTTTCTTTTCCTTCCTTTCATTCACTAGTCACTTTGGTAACTCAATTCCATCACTTCTTGGTATCACTCTCACCATTTGGGCTCCTTCGTTGGGAAAAGAGCTTGGATATTTTTCTTCCTTGAAGCTAAGAGCTTAAAGAAACTCATTAAAATGGAAGGAAAATGAAAAATACTGTCATATCTTCTTTCAAGCAATACAAAACATACTAAATATTAATGTAGTGTGGGGTCAATCATTTATTTTAAAATGGGTTTCTGAAATTTGGTTGCTCTTTCTTTTAATAAACAGTTGAATTTCCATATTGAAATTGTGATGTGTGCAAAGAGAACAATTCATGCGAGTACTGGAGTTGGAGATACCATCACCATATTTATGAAAAGTGGTGTCAGAGGGAGCTTGAAGAAGTCATCTGTGTAAACCTGGCAGATAATTGTCAGATAAGANTTTTTTTTTTTTTTTTTTTTTTTGTCTTTTGTGGGTCTAATGATCTTAGCACGTTTGTGTTGAGTTTGGGTTATATAGACAGCCAAATAGACTTCCCCAAATATCCTTTAATTAACTAGATTGTTGCAGAATACAGCTTTGAGGATCTGACCATAGTAGAAACTTTTATTAGAGAAGGCTTTAAAACATTTAAAAAATTAGGTTGGATATACTGTGTTGGGATATTAGAATTGTAAACTACAGTTTGTGCTTTGAAATAAAATGCAAATGCAAATCTTCTTTCTGATTATCCATGCTAGTTGGGAAGTTTATCCAGAAATAGTGAATGGCAGATAAATGATTTATATTTGTTAAGAAAATTGAGTCTATTATATTTCTATCAAATTTATCTTTTTCTCCCAACCTTCTCCTTCCATTTTTTTGGGCTGTTCTCTTAGACGGATGTCAACAAGCCTGATTTCTCCCTCTGTATCAGATTACAAGAATGATCACATCTAATGATGATAAAAGTGCCTCCAGATTTCAAAACATTGCTCTTTGTCTTTCCTGTTAATTTTGTCCCCTACAGTAAACCATGAATGATACAGCATTCAGGTTAAGGAACAACCATCCCCCACCCCCACTCTTCCACGTATGAGGGAAATTTAATCCCTTAGAACGCCTCTCTCCTAACATTTACCCTGTCCAATTTTTGAATTGCTAATTACTTGAGAGTAAAGACTCTATTTTATCCATCTGTGTCTTATTATATTTGGTCTTTGAAAAAAATTAAATATTCAGTAAATGTGGTTGAATACAAGAGATGGTCATGGTCTATGAAAAGCACGGCTGTTTGTACTGTCAAATATGAACCAGGGTGCCCAGGAGCATCTGTCATACATACCAGGCCATACATTAGTCTGAGCTATATATTCCAAGTTTTTAAATTGTAACTTGGAGAGTGGAGGCCACAAGTCGAACCTCTTCTTACCATCTCAAACATCTACCCCACAGAGCATCAAGATTCTATCTGGGCTTCTTTGCAAAATTTGTATCTAATCCTCTGTCACTCCACTTACGTGTGTAAATGTGGGTATGTAGGTGGCAAGGGTGAGGTGGGTAGATAGGCAGTTACGGGAGGAACCCTTCCCTCCAAAGACTGATTGAACTTGGACATTTTTTTGATGAGTATGCAGAATTCTCTGTTATTCCGAGTATTATGGTATTTTTTATGCACAACAAAACAAAAACAAAACTCTGAGATTAGCTTAGTTTCATCTCTCATGAGTTCACAAAAGAACACTTCACAGTTCCTAAAGGCTGCATTGGGAACGAGCATTAACTCCTTAGTTTTGCATAATTTTTTCAAGTAGTTGGACTTTTTAATTTTNAATGTAGAGTATCTAAGTCACACATCAGTCATACCTGGGAAAAGGAAGGCAGACAATGACCATAAGAGAATTAAGTGTTTACTTCATATGTCACAATGTGGAAAATAGGCAGATACACAACCAATGGTTGACCAAAACCATAATTCCTTCTCAACAACAAATATAAAAGTGCTTCACTAAGCAAAGTGAATAGTACTGTGATGTTTGTGATGTTGGCATTTGGCAGTATTTTCGTAACAAGAAGTAAGTGGTCCTTAAGAATCACCAAATCAGAAATGTGCCTCAATTTGTCAATAAGTACAGTCAGTGAAAAAGATTACATAAGGGAGGAAACACATATAAGATTTCAACATTTTAAATTGAGTGCAAAATTTTAAATTTACTCCTAAAATTTCTAAAAATGAATGCAAAATTGCCCAAGGAAATGATTAACAATATTAGAAGCATGCTAGGGAATATTCTGCTGCTCAGCAGTGGATGAAAACCAGCATTTCTAGCTAGACATTTTACAGGTATTTTTGTCTTCGTTTTTGAAAGAACATTGCACTTCTTCTCCCCTTTCAAATATTTGTTATGACAGTAATCCCCATTCAAATGAATAGAGATATTTTTCATTCATTTGGATCAAAACCAGTATTGAAACATTTTTAGACTAACTCTTTGCACATTTCTTTTAGACTAGAGATTGAGGAAAGAAGCATGAAAATTATATACTTTTATTTTTTATTCAGAACTGTCTTGAAAGACTTCAAATACTTTTTTTTCCTTTTACATAATGGCAGCTGGACTAACAGCCCATATGCCAAGTCAAAATCTGAAGCAATTTGATATGACTGAGATTTTAAACCTCAAAAATTACTGTTTATAATGGAAACTCAGACATAATAGTCCATGATGGAGATTCAGTCACCATAGTCAGGTGGGTGGTGGTATTGCTATAAGGAAGTGTAATTAAATTGTCTATATCAGGAAGATAGTTGACTAATCACTCTTACAGAGGCTTATGTGCTATCATTTTTTAAAATTAATTCTTTCCTTAATCATGCTGTGGTATTTTATTTTCAGCTATAACTTTGTGCTGATCAAACTTGCTTCTGATTTCTCTTAATTACTGATGCAGTAAAGATGTTGCATCTTTTCCAAGCTTCCTGATAACCGAATTTCAAATCAATTTAGGCATCTCAAAAGCATTTCTAAAATACCAGATGCTCTGTCAGCTGCACAGAACAATGTGCTAATAATTATATTTCTCTTTCTTACAACGGATCAAAGCCAGAGATGAGGTGACATACACCTAAGAAATTCAAACTCTGGCCTGAAGGTCAATTGGATCTGCTGACATATGTTGCTGATTTCATAACATGAAAGCCAGCTAAAAAGAACAGATCAGTGAAATGCATGTACTCCGTATTCTTAATTTCAATCCTATCCAAATGTTTACAGACCAGTTTGAAGAGATTTGCGGTTTCTTGTTATCAGTCTTATTAAAGCTTGGCAAACCTTTAATAACAAGTCTATCAACAGCCCGCCAGGGATTTGATTTTAGTCTTACAGTGCTTCAATTTTGTTTATTGAACAATTTTTAATTGGATGTACCAAGACCTTTCCTGATCAGTTGCCCACATTGCCTCATGGAAGTGTTGTGTGAAGTTCAGCTTGAAAAGGCCTTGGCAGTAGGGGAAAAATAACACTTTGTGTAAGCCGAGAAGAGGGCAGGCAGACAGGCAAGAGGCGAGATTCCTTTCAAAGTAGCTTTGGTGTAGGTGCTTTGAGCCGTACAGAAACACTAAGCTTTGACTAATCGCTACCTTGTACTTGTATTATGTTTCTATGGCTTAACTTAAAACATCAGAGGAGACAAGTGCCATTCAAAGCTAGTGTACCTCGGCTAAACAACAGCTGTGGGCCAGATTCACATTGGTCAACTACATAGCACATTTAAAACTGCAAGTTAGAAAAAAGAAAAACAGTATGGCAGCAGTTTCTCCTCTATAGTTAACTCTGCATCAGTGCCAGATTAATTTATCATGTTACTCAAATGTCAAAACCTTCGTAGGTTTCCCTCTGCTCTTAGAGTAAAATAGCAACCCCCACATTTGTTTCAAAGCCCCCCCCCCGAATATGACCCCACCCTGCCCATCCAATTCTGCATGAGAGTCAGGATTCTGAGGCCAGAATATCTGAATTCGGATTCCAACCCCTTCTGTTATGAGCTGTGTCACCTCACAAAAGTTACTTAATCTCTGTTTGCCTCTGTTTTCCCCTGTGTAAAATGGGACTTAAAATAGTGCCCACATGATGTGGTTGTTATAAAGATTAAACAAGTTAATATGTGAGCACTCCTAGAACCACGCCTAGTGCCTGGTGAGAACAGCACTGAGTAAATGCTTAACTCTAGTGTGAGTTCTGCTCCTTTTCCTCCTTTCTGACTCTCAACTCATGGTCTTCCACCCACTTAACATTCTTTATAAGGTCAGAAATGGAAGTAGTTGGGGTACCTGGGTGGCTCCGTCGTTTGAGCGTTGGATTCTTGATTTCAGCTCAGGCCATGATCCCAAGTGGTAGGATTGAGCCCAGCATTAGGCTCCATACTGAGTATGGAGCTTCCTTGAGATTCTCAATCTCTCTCTCTCTCTCTCTCTCTCTCTCTTCCTCCCTCCCTCTCTCTCTCTCTGTGCCTCTCTCCTCTGCTTGCCCTCTGGAAAGAGAGGAAGGGAAGGGAAGGGAAGGGAAGGGAAGGGAAGGGAAGGGAAGGGAAGGGAAGGGAGAAAAGAAAAGAAAGAAACAAAGAAAGAAACATAAACAAAATGGAAGTAGTCAAGGACCTGAAATCTAACTAGCATGGAAATCTCTGGGGCAGGAATTACTGTCCTTCTGGAATGGTCTGCTCAGAGTTCCTCTAGCCCTTTTGAACCTCTAAACCTTTGCTTATTTGGTTTTCCTTCTCTTGTGTGCCTTTCCTGTCCTATATACTCAAACATACTCATTCACAGTCAGGATCAAATTCTCCCTGATGCCTTTCAAGAATGCTTTGGGCTTACTGGGCTTTTTTAGTTTATTTTTTTTTAATGAACTATATCTCTTATATTTGCTATTTTTGGAATCTTAATCATTCACCAATTTGTTTTGTAAATTAATATTTGCTGACATATTGATCTCATCTTCTCCAAATATATAGATAGCTTATTAAGGACAGGGGCAGATTTTTCTTTCATGTCTCCTGTGGAGCTGAACCTAGAGTAAATTCTATTTCAATAAATTCTATTAAGTAGGATTTAATAAAGTCACTTGATGTCTTTCTCTGCAAAACTAGTAACAATAACTCAAAAGAAAAAAGTTTAAAAGGAATACACTACTGAAAAATATCAGAGATAAAAATAAAAAAAACTATGACCCCCAAACTCAAGATAGAGTTTCATGAGCTGAAATCATAAAGATGGCCCTTCCTCTGAGTCATTTTCCAATTTACTTCACATATTTAAAATACATTTACAAGCAAGGAAATTGGATGCAAAAAATTGCACAATAAGTTAAGTAGAGCTAGTGCCAGAGCCTCTATCTTTCGGGGCTCCATCCAGAGCACCCTATATCTACCATACCATAGATTAAGTTGAGAAAAGGATTATCCAGAGTGGTTCACTCTACAGATTTCTTAGTCTAGGTGGAATTAGAAATTAGATAGACAATTAGATTGTTCCCAATTTCTGTGAGTGACTGATATTAGAAAACATATATAACAGCATATCATTGCAACTCAGTATTTTAGGTATGTTGTTAGGCCTTTAAAACAGCAACTTCAGTCTTGAATTTTGATGCCAGGCTAGTTGTCATATTCTTAGTGTACTTATTTCTTGGCTGTTCACAGTTTATGCCAATTATATCTCTATTAAATGTGTTCAAATTTCACTTGTCATCCTTGGCTATGCTGTCAACTTTTTAGTGTATATTTGACCGAGAATTGAATTATAGGCAGAATCATTTTGATGCCAGCAAAGGGAAATAATAGAAACTAACCTTTGGTGACCATATCTGTATATTTAATATTCAGTACAGATCACATGTAGATGATTGAACTCTGATGCCACTCTATCAGTTTTGAAATAAATCTGTGACTCTTTGTAGGAATAATCAATTGTCTCCTCAGTTGAATTTTTGTTGACTTCTCTTAACATGTAAAAATCTCCTTTTCCTTAATTTTCTTGACTCTACCCTTTCTAGGTTCTCTGCTTATGTCTTTCCTTACTCCTTCTCCAAATCTTAGTTTTTAGCCCTCCGTTATATATTCTTTATAACTTGCCATATTTCATCTCCGTCACTAGAGTGGTTTTAATTACTGTCTCTACACGGATGACTCTGAAATTTATACCTTTGTCTTCAGAATTACTCCAAAATTGAAACTAGTGCTCCTCCAAAGGCCTGCTAGATGATCTTGGATGACCTCCCTTTACCTAAAATCTAATGTATTTTGAACTGAATTCATCATGTCCTGAAATTATCTCTTCTTCTTGATGTTCTTGTTTTTGTTCTCCCATTTATTAAGAAACAAACTTTAGAGTCTCCTTTGATTCCTCTCCTTTCCGGACCCCATAGAGTACTGCCTATTTGATCTTCTTGATATCTGCGAAGTCCATTCTTTCCTCTGGCTCTACCTTTCCCATTTATTCATCTGGATTTGTACTGTAGGTCAGTGCCCAGGCCTACACATAATAATTACTTGTCAAATTAGTGAATGAACAACTTCCCTGTCTCAAGTTCTTCACCCAGTCAATATATTCAGGATGAATTGTTCCTTTAAAACCATGAATTCATCATGTCAGTCTCTTATTGGAAAACCTACAGCAGGGTTTCCCAGTCCTGACTTCACATTAGAATCACCTGGGAGTTTTTAGGGCCTCTTATGCCCAGCCTCACCCTGACCAACTGAGACAGACTTTGGGGGCAGGGAGGGGCTAAGCATTAAGGGCTGATATTTTGAGAATTTGGCAAGTGACATGACAGAATACCAACCAAATCAAAACTGTTTTGATAACCAACCTTAAACACTGACTGCATAAAGACAGAATGGCCCTCAATACTAGCTAATTATCAGCTCTGCCATACTTTTTTAGGATCTCAAGTCATTATGTTTTAGATTTTTTGTTTGTTTCTTGTTGAGAGAGAGAGAGAGAGAGAGTGAGCCAGAATGCAAGCAGGGGAGAAGTAGAGAGAGAGAGAGAGAGGCATAGAATCCAAAACAGACTCCAGGCTCTGAGCTGCTAGCACAGAGCCCGATGCAGGTCTCGAACTCATGAACTGTGAGATCATGACCTGAACCTAAATCAGACACTTAACTGACCGAGCCACCCAGGCGCCCCTCAAGTAAGTCATTCTAATGAGTTACTCACTTACAAAGTGAACTCTGTATTCCTGACCCTGGTAATGAAGGCTCATCATCATATGACCAAATCTCTTTTTTATTTTTATTTTTTTTAAATATTTTTATTTATTTCTAAGAGAGAGAGAGACAGCGTGAGCAGGGGAGGGTCAGAGAGAGAGGGAGACACAGACTCTGAAACAGGCTCCAGGCTCTGAGCTGGCAGTCAGCACAGAGCCCGACGCGGGGCTCGAACCCACGAACCGCGAGATCACGACCTAAGCGAAAGTCGGACGCTTAACCGACTAAGCCACCCAGGCGCCCCAAATCTCTTTTTAAAAATATTATTGCCTCATGATAAAGAATGAAATGCTGCCATTTGCAACAATGTGAATGGAACTGGAGGGTATTATACTAAGCGAAATAAGTCAGTCAGAGAAAGACAGATATCATATGTTTTCACTCATATGTGGAACTTGAGAAACTTAACAGAAGACCATAGGAGAAGGGAGGAGGAAAAAGAGTCTCAAACAGAGAGGGAGGCAAACCACAAGAGACTCTTAAATAAAGAGAACAAATTCAGGGTTGGTGGGGGGTGGGGAGTGGGCACTGAGGAGGGCACCTGTTGGAATGAGCACTGGGTGTTGTATGTAAGCGATGAATCATGGGAATCTACCCCCAAAACTAAGAGCACACTGTATACACTGTATGTTAGTTAACTTGAGAATACAATTTATAAATAAATAAATAGTTCTTAAGGGGCTTCTGGGTGGCTCAATCAGCTAGGCTAAGCATCCAACTTCAGTTCAGGTTATGATCTCATAGGTTTGTGGGATTGAGCCCCGTGTCAGGCTCTGTGCTGACAGCTCAGAGCCTTGAGCCTCCTTCAGATTCTGTGTCTCCCTCTCTTTCTGTCCCTCCCTCACTTGTGCTTTGTCTCTTTATCTCTCAAAAAATAAACATTAAAAATGTACTAAAAATAATAAAATAGTTCTTAAATATTCAAAGAATATTATTTCTTCTATCTTTTATATGAAAAAAATCTGTTGTAATAATTTGCTCATATGCACTAAATATGACTTCTTGCACACTGACATTTTCTTGCTTTTACTTATAGAGTGGGTTGACTATGAGTACAACTTTGTCTTAGTTCATTGTAATAAAGAAATTAATGGGGAATAGAACAAACATAATGTAGAACATTAACACTCTCAATGAATCACATAGTAATTTACAGTATTTATAAACTTTTTAGGACATTTAAGTTTGAATACCAGTAATGGTACTGAGTTCTAGTGAACCATGAAAAGTTACAATAGTGGGATAAGAAGAAGCAGAAATGGAATTTTCAATTGTACTGAGTATTAAATATACAGAGATGATTGCCAAAGGTTAGTTTGTTTTATTTGGCTTTGCTGACATCAAAATGATACTGCCTATAATTCAATTCTCCTTGGTTAAATATAAACTAAAAATTTGACAAGATAGCCAAGGATTGCTAGTGGATGACAAGTGAAATTTGATCACATTTAATATAAATATAACTGGCATAAACTGTGAACATCCAAGAAATAAGAACACTAAGAATGTGACAACTAGCCTGGCATCAAAATACAAGATTGAAATTGGTTTTTTTCATCTGCAGAGTAAAATATTGCTGAAGGAAAGTATGGCCATATGTGTCTATTAAACACTATAGTCCCGAAATTCTTAAAAGAATTTGTTTTACTAACTTCTAACTTGCCTTTCATGAGGTCATATTTCCTTCTTTTACATCATATGAAGACATGTTGACCAAAAAAATGACTGAAGTTGGTTGAAAAGAGAATAATCTCCAAGAGTAATGGAACATAATTTCATTATTCCTACTCCATGGAGCTCTTTCCCCCCATGGCATTTCTGGTGTCCTTCACCACCTCTCATATCCAGCGTCTACAACAAAAATGCTGAAAAGTAAAGCGTATGATTTAGTAACCAATAAAATTTTATCTGATATATGTCTCATTCATAGGAAGACTCCGAGGACACATAAAGGGCACTGATGTAGGGATGACTAATCACTGTCAGCTGGACTCGTGGCTATATGAGCTATAATTCCCATAGTTAAGGAAGAGGAAACTTTTAGGTCACTGAATTACATCACACCTAATCTCAGAAACAAAAACCTGATTCAGGCTATATTTATATCCAGAGAATTTCTAAAAATTCAGAGGCCCATTAAGAGGATAAAGTGATTTTATGGTATTTTATACCAACCTGGAGTGGAGTTTTCAAAAAAGAATATTTAATGTACTGTGTTGAGTGGGCTACTGTTTGACTCTAGAGGCCTCTTTGATCTCTCCTTCCATACTGCATCTAATGTCATTTGGTAGTCAGTTGTATTTATGAAGTTATTCTAAAATTTAGAGATCTAAGAGTATCCAAAACACAGAGCTTCATCTGGCAAAATGGTAGGTAGAATAATGCCAAAGATATTCATGCTCTAATCTAGTCTAATCTAGTCTGTTATGGTACATGGCAGAAAGGATATTGCAGATGGGATTAAAGTGAAGGCCCAAGAGTTGGATAGATTATCCTGGATTATGTGGGTGGGGCCAATATAATCCCATAAATACTTAGAAGGAGAGAATCTTTCTTGGCTATAGTCAGAGTGCCAGCTGTAATGTTGGAAGCAGGGTCAAAAGATGCAACATTGCTGGCTTTGAAGATGAGAGAAGGGGGCTTTCTCTGGGTCTTGAGCCAAGGAATTAGAGCAGCCTGAAGAAGCTGTAAAAGGTGAGGAAACAGATTTTACTTGAGAGTCTTCAAAGAGGAATGCAACTTCACCCACGAAATTGATTTGAGCCTATTGAGAATTCTGACAGACTTCTGACCTACAGAACTGAAAGATAGTAGATTTATGTTGTTTTAAGACAAAATTTGTTACGGTATCTATAGAAGTTTAATAGAAGAATTTATATGGTCTTTTGTCTTCAATGGGGAGATGGGAGGATCTCAAAAAAAGATCCTCTTAAAGCATTTACAAAGAAATATTTGGCAAGGAGTCTAGACAATCATTTTTTTAAAACTTCCTACTTGTTACATAATGGACTTGTAGTGTTTATTAAGTGGACTATTACATGATTTTCTTTGTTAAAAACAACTTTATATGATTTGCCCATTCGAAGTATACAATTCATCGTTTTTCAGTGTTTTCATACAGTTGTGCCACGATCATGACAATTTGATTTTAGGACATTTTCAACCTCTTAAAAGAAATTCCATTCCTGTTGGCAGTCATTCCCCATCATCTCGTCCCAAACCTCAAGAATCATTAATCTCTTCTGTCTATAAATTTGCCTTTTCTGGACATACCATATAAATGGAATCTTACAATATGTGGCCTTTTTGTATCTAGCTTCTTTGACTTAACCTTATGCTTTCAGGGTTCAATCTGCACTTCATGCTTTTTATTGCTGAATAATATTCCATTATGTGACTATACCACATTTTGTTTGTTCATTCAGTAGTTCGTGGAAATTCAGGTTGCCTCTACTTTTCAGTTATGAACAATGCCACTATAAACACGTTTTCTAAAATGACTGCACTGATTTGCGGTTGTACTAGGGTTTCCAGTGTTTCTACCATCTTCATGAAACCATGTAATTATCTTTTTAAGAAAAATTCCACTATAGTTAACATATAGTGTTGTCTATATTTTTAAGTTTATTTTTTTATTTTGAGAGAGAGAGAGAGAGGAGAGAGAGAGAGAGAGAATCCTAAGCAGGCTCTGTGCTATCAGTACAGAGCCTGACATGGGGTTCCATCTCATGAATTTTGAGATCATGACCTAAACCAAAATCAAGAGTCAGATGCTTAACCAACTGACCCACTCACGTACCCCAGCATACAGTGTTATATTAGTTTCAGGTGTAAAATACAGTGATTTAACAATTCCATACATTACTCAGTGCTCATCACATAACTGTACTCTTAATCCCCTTCACCTATTTCACCTATCTTCGTCCCACCTCCTCTCTGGTAACCATTTGTTTGTTCTTTGTACTTCAGAGTCTGGTTTTTGCTTTCTCTCTCTCTCTCTCTCTCTCTCTCTGTCTCAATAGTCTGTTTTGTTTCTTATATTCCACATGAGTGAAATCATATGGTATTTATCTGTCGCCAGCTAACTTTTTTCACTTAGCATTATCCTGTCTAGTTCCATCCATGTTGTTGCAAATGGCAAAATTTCATTCTTCTTTATGACTGAATAATATTTATTTGTATATATGTATCACCTCTTTATCCATTCATCTATTCATGGATCCTTGGGCTGCTTCCATATTTGGGCTAATGTAAATAAGGCTGCTATAAACACAGACGGGCATATAGCTTTTCGAATTAGTGTTCTTCTTTTTTTTAATGTTTTATTTATTTCTGAAAGAGAGAGAGAGAGACAGCTTGAGCAGGGGAGGGTCAGAGAGACAGGGAGACACAGAATCTGAAACAGCTCCAGGCTCTGAGCTAGCTGTCAGCACAGAGCCCGACACGGGGCTCGAACCCCCGAACTGCGAGATCATGACCTCAGCGAAAGTCGGACGCTTAACCGACTAAGCCACCCAGGTGTCCCAGTGTTTTTCTATTCTTTAGATGAATACTCAGTAGTGGAATTACCGAATCATATAGTAGTTCTATTTTTAATTTTTTAGAAGCCTTCATGCTGTGTTCCACAGTGGCTGCACCAATTTGCATTCCCACCAACAGTGCAAAGGGATTCCTTTTCATTTGTTGTTTCTTGTGTTGTTGATTTAACCATTCTGACAGGTGTGAGGTGCTATCTCATCGTGATTTTGATTTGCATTTTCCTGATGATGAGTGACGTTGAGCATGTTTTCATGTCTGTTGACCATCTGCATGTTTTATGGTATAAGTAAATGTTCCAACTTCATTCTTTTGCATGTAGATGTCCAGTTTACCCAACACCATTTGTTGAAGAGATTGTCTTTTTCCTGTTGCATATGCTTGCGTCCTTTGTCAAAGATTAATTAACCATATCATTGTGGGTTTATTTCTGAGTGTTCTGTTCCATTGATCTATGTGTTTATATTTGTGCCAGTACCATACTGTTTTGATTACTACAGCTTTGTAGTATATCTTGAAATCTGGGATTGTGGTACCTCCAGTTTTGTTCTTTTTCAAGACTGCTTTGGGGTCTTTTTATGGTTTCATATAAATTTTTGGATTATTCTAGTACTGTGAAAAATGCTGTTGGTATTTTAATAAGGATTGCATTAAATCTGTCGGTTGCTTTGGGCATTATGTACATTTTAACAATATTTGTTCTTCCAATCCATGAACATGGAATATTTTCCTTTTTGGGGGGAGGGGGTGTTGTCTTCAATTACTTTTCATCAGTGTGTTATAGGTTTCAGAATACAGATCTTTTACCTCCTTGATTAAGTTTATACCCCCCCCCTTTTTTTGGTACACTTGTAAATGGGATTGTTTTCTTTTCTTTTTAAAGCTTATTTATTTATTTTGAAAGAGAGAGCATGCCAACAGGGGAGTGGCAGAGAGATTCCTAAGCAGGCTCCACACTTCAGTGCAGAGCCAGAAGAAGGGACTCATCTCACAACTGTGAGATCATGACCTGAGCTTAGATCAAGAGTTGGACTCTTAATCGACTGAGCCACCTTGGCATCTCTGGGATTGTTTTCTTAATTTCTTTTTCTGCTAATTTCCTTCATTCTTAGTGTATAGAAATGCAATGGATTTCTGGATTTTGATTTTGTAACCTGAAACTTTACTCAATTCATTTATAAGTGCTAGTAGATTTTTTACTGGAGCCTTTGCTTAACAATTTGGATGTCCTTTTATTCCTTGTTCTTTCTGGTTACTGTTGCTAGGAGTTTCAGTGCTGTGTTGAATGAAAGTGGTCACAGTCGACATCCTTGTGTTGTTCCTGACCTTAGGGGAAATGAACTCAGTTTTTTTCCTATCGCGTATATCAGCCATGGATTTATCATATGTGGCCTTTATTATATTGAGGTATGTTTCCTCTAACCCTACTTTGTTGAAGATTTTTATCATGAATGGATATTATACTTTGTCAGATGCTTTGTTTGCATCTTTTGCAGTGATAATATGGTTTTTATTCATTCTCTTGTTGATGTGATGTATCATATTTATTGATTTCTGAGTATTGAACCACCCTTGCATCCTAGGAATAAATCCCACTGGATCGTGGTGAATGATTTTTTCATGTATTTAATGTATTATTGTGTTTAGTTTGCTAATATTTTGTTGAGGATTTTTGCATCTATATTCATCAGAGATATTGGCCTTTAGTTCTCTTTTTTTGTAGTGTCTTTATCTGGTTTTGGTGTCATAGAATGTTGGCTTCATAGAATGAATTTGGAAGTTCTCCTTTCTCTCGATTTTTTGGAATAGTTTAAGAAGAAAAGTTATTAAGTCTTCATAAGTTTCATAGAGGGACGCCTGGGTGGCTCAGTTGGTTAAGTGTCCGACTTCGGTTCAGGTCATGATCTTGCAGTTTGTGGGTTTGAGCCCTGCGTTGGGTTCTGTGCTGGCAGCTAAGAGCCTGGACCCGATTTCAGATTCCGTGTCTCCCTCTCTCTCTGCCCCTCCCCAGCTCATGCTCTGTCTCTGTCTCAAAAATAAATAAACTATTGGGGTACCTGGGTGGCTCATTCGGTTAAGCATCCAACTTCGGCTCAGGTCATGATCTCACGGTTCATGGGTTCGAGCCCTGCATCAGGCTGTTTGCTGACAGCCAGCTCAGAGACTGGAGCCTGTTTCAGATTCTGTATCTTCCTCTTTCTCTGACCCTCCCCTGCTCACGCTGTTTCTTTCTCTCTCTCAGAAATAAATAAAACATTTTCAAAACATTAAAAATAAATAAATGAATGTTTGGTAGAATTCACCTGTGTAGCCATCTCATCCTGAACTTTTGTTTGTTGGGAGCTTTTTTTATTACTCACTCAATTTCATTGCTGGTAATCGGTCTATTCAGTTTTCTGTTTCATCCTGATTCAGTTTTGGGAGGTTACTTGTTTCTAGAAATTTATCCACTTCTAGGTTGTCCAATTTGTTGGCATATAACTTTTCAGAATATTCTTACAATACTTTGTACTTTTGTGGTGTTATTTCTCTTCATTTCTGATTTTGATTATTTGAGTTCCTTCTCTTTCTTTTTGATGAGTCTGTCTGAAGGCGTATCAGTTTTGTTGAACTTTTCAAAGACCCAGCTCCTGGTTTCATTGATGTGTTCCATTTTTTGTTTGTTTGTTTCTATGTTATTTATTTCTGTCCTAATCTTTATTATAACCTTCTTTTTATGAACATCCCTCTTTAAGGGTTTTGCCGAATCCCAAAATTTTGGACCAGTGTGTAATTCATTTGTTTCTATGTATATTTTGATTTCTTTTTTGATTCCTTGTTGACCCATTTATTGTTTAGTAGCATATTATATAACCTCCATGTATTTGTGCTCTTTCCAAATTTTTTCTTTTGGTTGACTTCAAGTTTCAAAGTGTTGTAGATGAAAAAGATACAAGAACTGACTTCAGTCTTTTTAAATTTGTTGAGGCTTGTTTTGTGACCTAATATATGATCTATTCTGGAGAATGTTCCATGTGCACTTGAGAAGAATGTGTATTCTGTTTTAGGATGGAATGTTCTGAATATATCTGTTATATCCATCTGGTCCAATGTGTCATTCAAAGTTACTGTTTCCTTAATTTTCTGTCTGGATGATCTATTCACTGATATAAATGGGGTGTTAAAGTCCCCTACTATTATTATATTACTATCAATTACTTCTTTTTTATCTTTGTTATTAGCTGTTTTATATATTTTGGTGCTTCATGTTGGGTGTACAAATATTTACACTTGTTGTATCTTCTTGTTGGATCGTTCCCTGTATGTTATATAGTGTCCTCCTTTGTCTCTTGTTGCAGTCTTTGTTTTAAGTCTTCTATTTTTTCTGATATAAGTATTTGTTACCCTGGCTTTCTTTTCACTTACACTTTTATGATAAATTCTTTTCTAACCTTCACTTTCAATATGCATGTGTCTTTAGGTCTGAAAGGAGTCTCTTGGAGGCAGCATATAGATGTGCTTTTTTTTTTTAAATCCATTTTGTCAACTTATGTCTTTTGATTGGTCCATTTACATTCTATTTTTTTTACATTCAAATATTTCTTTTAATGAATTACACTCTTTTTAAAACAGTTTATTTATTTTGAGAGAGAGAGAGTGCAAGTGAGCAAGCATGAATGGGGGAGGGGCAGAGAGAGAGGGAGAGAGAATCCCAAGCAGGCTCCATGCTGTTACCTCAGAGCCTGATGTGGGTGTGGCTCATTCCCACAAACCTGGGATTATGACCTAACCTGGTATCAAGAGGTGGACGCTTGGGGCGCCTGAGTGGCTCAGTCAATTAAGCGTCCGACTTCGGCTCAGGTCATAATCTCACGGTTCGTGGGTTTGAGCCCCACATTGGGCTCTGTGCTGACAGCTAGCTCAGAGCCTGGAGCCTGTTTCAGATTCTGTATCTCCCTCTCTCTCTGACCCTCCCCTGCTCATACTGTCTCTTTCTCTCTCTCAAAAATAAATAAAACATTAAAATATTAAAAAAAAAAACAGGTGGACACTTAACCAACTGAGCCACCAGGCACCCCCAAAGTAATTATTGATAGGTATGTACTTATTGTTATTTTTTAACTTGTTTTATGGGTTTTTTTGTTTGTTTGTTTGTAGTTCTTCTCTGTTCTTTTTTCTCATGCTCTCTTCTTTCATGGTTTTTTGTTTTTTTTGGGGGGGGGCTCTTTTAGTGATATACTTTGGTTCCTTTCTCTTTATTTGTTTGCATATCTATTACTGGTTTTTCGATTGTAGTTACCATTAGGTTTGTATATAATATCTTCTACATATAGTGATCTATATTAAGTTGCTAGTCACTTAAGTTTGAACCCATTCTTTACTCTTCTACCCTGTACCCCTGTCACATTTTAGGTATATGGTGTCATACTTTACATGCTTTTATTTAGTGAATCCCTTGACTGATTTTTATAGATATACTTATTTTACTGCTTTTATATTTCCTACTTTTCTTACTCTTACTCATTATCTTTCCTTTCTACTCAAAGCGTCCCTTTTAACAATTCTTATAGGACTGACTTAGTGGTGATGAATTCATTTAACTTTTGTTTGTTTGAGAAGCTCTTTATCTGTTCTTCTATTCTGAATCATAGCCTTGCTGGAGAGTACTCTTGGCTGCATGCTTTTTTCTTTCAGCACTTTAAATATATCATGTCAGTTCCTGCTGTCCTGCAAATTTTTTGCTAAAAAAGCAGCTGATAGCCTTATAGGGTTTCCTTTGTATGTAACTGTTTTCTTTTGTATTGTTGCCTTTAAAATTCTCTCATTATCACCACATTTTGTCATTTTAATTACTATGTGTCTTGGTGTGGACCTTCTTGGGTTGATTTTGTTGGGGGTCTCCATGCCTCTTGGATCTGGATTTGTTTTCTTTCCCCAGATTTGGAAAAATTTCAGCTACAATTTCATCATATAATTTTCTCCCATTTTTCTCTTTCTTTTCCTTCTGGGATTCACTATAATGCAAATGTTTTTATACTTGATGATGTTGCTGAGTTCTCTAAGTTAATTTTAATTTTTATTATTTTTCTCTTTTCTGTTGAGCTTGATTGCTTTCCATTACTCTGTCATCCAGCTCACTGATGTGTTCTGCTTCATCTTGTCTACTATTAATTCGATCTACTGGAAAGAAATTAATTCATTTATTGAGTTCTTTATTTCTGATTAGTTCTTTTTTATGTTTTCTATGTTTTTGTTGAAGTTCTCACTGAGGTCCTCTACTTTTTTCTCAAGTCCAGTAAGTATCTTTTTGACAGTTATTTTAAATTCTCTATTAGGCATCATAATATTTACTTCTGTTTTATTTAAGTCGCTTGTTTTGATTTTGTTCTGATCTTTAATTTAGGACATATTCCTCTGTCTTCTCATTTTGTCTAACTCTCTGTGTCTGATTATATGTGTTAGGAAAGTCAGCTGTGTCTTATGCTCTTAAAAGTAGTGGCCTTATGAAGAAGAGGTCCTGTAGTGTTCTGCAGAACAATGTTCCCTCTTCACCTGACCTGGCACTTCAGAGGTGTCTCCTATGTGTGTTGCATCTATATTGCTGTTGTGGCTGAGCTGCATTTGCCTTCAGTCCAGTTGTCTGCAATAGTTCTCTTTGCCTATTATGGGCAGTATTTGGTCCTTGTGGGATTAGTGGGCCAATTTGAGGCCACCATGGGCTTGGGTTGAATCAGACCAGGCATTTACCAGAGATGCAGTGGCACAAAACTGCAGGAGAACATGGGGGCAGGATGCACAGTGCCAGCAAGGCCTTCACAGGTGGGAGGGGACCTGCAGCTGCTGGAGATGGGGGCAAGTTGGGTCAGAGGGGGAGAATCCTCCAAAGTGTGTGTGTGGAGGTGGAACATGTGATTTTCCCAAGGTTTAAAGGTCTACTCTGGGAGGGGAGTTGGAGTTGAGGCCAAGTGGACTGTCTGTAGGAGAACACATGGGTAGGGTATGCTGTTAGGAAAGTTAAGTAGCAAATGTCAGTGCCATGCTGGTTTTTGCAGGTGTCTCATATGTTTATACTGAGGAGTGTGGGCACAAAATGATACCCATTAATCCTCTGTTCCTAGAGAAGTCTCCCAATAATCCCTGCTCCTCCAGCACATGATCTGAGATTAGTAAATATATCTGCCTCTCATACACCCCAGGCATTTTTCAAACTGCTTCTTCTATGTTGTATTTCCACAGGGTCATTTGTTGTGTTGTTTCTCTTTTTTTTTCTACTATTCTTTATTTTATGAAGATGTAATTGACATTAAACACCCTTTTAAAATGTACAATTCAGTAGTTTTAGCAATTCACATTATTTTGCGACTATCACTTCAATATAATTTTAGAACATTTTCATCACCCCAAAAAGAAACGTTATACTTTACTCCCCCTCCCTCTCAGCCTTAGGTAAACACGGATCTACTTTTTGTCTCTATGGATTTGCTTCTTCTGGATATTTCATATAAATGAGATCATATAATATGTGGCCTCTTATGTCTGGCTTCTTTCACCTAGCATACAATTTTCAGGGTCCATTTGTATTGTAGCATTTTATGTTCCCGTGAATATGAGGGTTTCATTTTCTTCACACCCTTACCAACACTTAGCTTCTGTGCTTGCTTGTTTGTTTGTTTGTTTGTTTGTTTGTTTGTTTTCTTATAGCAACCCCAGTGGGTGCAAAGTGGTATCACTTTGTGGTTTTGGTTTGCATTTCTCTAATGACTAATGATGTTAAAATCTTTTCATGTGCTTGTTAGCCATTTGTATACTTATGTGAAGACGTGTCTAAGATTTTTGCCCATTTTAAAATTAGATTTTCCTTTTTTTATTGTGGAGTGGTAAGAATTCTTTAAATATTTTGAATTCACTTCCCAATCAGATATATTATTTGTTAATATTCCTCCCAGTCTATAGGTTGTCTTGTTATTTTCTGGATGGTTTGTCCTTTGATATACTCATGCTTTTAATTTTGATCAAGTCCACTTCACTTATGTTTTGTTTTGTTGCTTGTGTCTTTGGTGTTATAACTAACAAACCATCGCCTAATCCAAGGTAATAAAGATTCAAAGCTATGTTTCCCTCTAAGAGTTTTGTTTTAGTACTTATATTTAGGTCTTTGATCTATTTTGAACTAAATTTTGAAAATGGGGTTAGGTAAGGGTCCAACTTCTTGTTTTCCATGTGCAGGCACCATTTGTTGGAAAAGACTATTCTTTCCTTATAGAATTATCTTGGTACTCTTTTAGGAAAATCAGTTGATCACAAATATGAATGTTTATTTCTGGTCTCTCAATTCTGTGCCATTTAGCTATCAATCTGTCCTTAAGTCAGTACCACATAGTCTTGATTTCTTTTTTTTTTCTTAAATAGTTCATTGTCAAGTTGGTTTCCATACAACACCCAGTGCTCATCCCAGCAAGTGCTCTCCTCCATGCCCATGACCCCGTTTCCTCTCTCCCCCACCCCCATCAGCCTTCAGTTTGTTCTCAGCATTCAAGAGTCACTCTAGGTTTGCCTCCAACCTCTCCGCAACTATTTTTCCCCTTCTCCTTCCCCACAGTCCTCCGTTAAGTTTCTCCTAATCCACTTATACGTACAAACATATGGTAGCTGTCCTTCTCAGTCTGACTTATTTCATGNTGTGCTATTGTGAATGGGATAAGTTTCTTGATTTCTCTTTCTGTTGCTTCATTACTGGTGTATAAAAATGCAACTGATTTTTATACATTAATTCTGTACCCTAAACTTTGCTGAATTCATGGATCAGTTCTAGTAGGATTCTGGTGGAGTCTATCGGGTTTTCTATGTAGAGTGTCATGTCGTCTGTGAAAGGTGAAAGTTTGATTTCTTATTTAGCAATTCTTATGCCTTTTATTTCCTTTTGTTGTCTGCTTGCTGATGCTAGGACTTCCAGCACTATAAACAACTGTGGTGAGAGTTGACATCCCCGTCGTGTTCCTGATCTCAGGGGGAAAGCTCTCAGTTTTTCCCCATTGAGGATATTAGCTGTCGGCTTTTCATAAATGGCTTTTATGATCTTTAAGTTCCTTCTATCCCGACATTCTCGAGGGTCTCTATTAAGAAAGGATACTAATTTTGTCAAAAGCTTTTTTTGCATCGATATGATCTATCGACAGGATCATATGGTTTTTATCTTTTCTTTTGTTAATGTGATGTATCACATTGATTGATTTACGAATATTGAACCAGCCCTGTAACCCAGGAATGAATCCCACTTGATCATGGCGGATAATACTTTTGATGTGCTGTTACATTCGATTTGCAAGTATCTTGTTGAGAATTTCTGCATCCGTATTCATTAAGGATATTGGCAAGTAGTTCTCTTTTTTTGCTGGATCTCTGTCTGGCTTGGGAATCAGAGTGATGCTGGCTTCCTAGAATGAGTCTGGAAGTTTTCCTTCAATTTCTATTTTTTGGAATAGCTTGAGAAGAATGGGTCTTAACTCTGTTTTAAATATCTGGTAGAATTCCCTAGGGAAGCCATCTGGCCCAGGGCTCTTATTTGTTGGGAGATTTTTGATAACTGATTCAATCTCTTCACTAGTTATGGGCCTATTCAGATTTTCTATCCCTTCCCATGTGAATTTTGGTAGTGTGTGTCTGTGTTTAGGAATTTGTCCATTTCTTCTAAGTTGTCCAGTTTGTTGGCATATGATTTTTTATATTATTCCCTGATAATTGCTTGTATTTCTGAGGGGTTGGTTGTAATAAGTCCATTTTCATTCATGATTTTGTCTATTGAGTCCTCTCTCTTTTCTTTTTGAGAAGCCTGGCTAGAGGTTTGTGAATTTTGTTTGTTTTTTCAAAAAACCAACTCTTGGTTTCATTGATCTATTCAACTTTTTTTTGGATTCTATATTGTTTATTTCTGCCCTGATTTTTATTATTTCTCTTTTTCTGCTGGGTTTGGGGTGCTCTTGTTGCTCTCCTTCTAGTTTCTATTTCTAATTTCTTGAAATAGGCGTGGAGTGCAATGTACTTTCCTCTTAGGACTGCCTTTGCCGCATCCCATAGAGTTTGGATTGTAGTATTTTCATTTTCATTGTTTCTATATATTTTAAAATTTCTTCTTTAATTGTCTGAATAGCCCATTCATTTTTAGTAGGGTGTTCTTTAACCTCCATGTTTTTGGAGGTTTTCCAGACTTCTTCCTGTGTTTGATTTCAAGTTTCATAGCATTGTGGTCTGAAAGTGTGCATGGTATGACCTCAGTTCTTTTATATTTATTAAGGGCTGCTTTATGTCCCAATATGTGATCTATCTTGGAGAATGTGCCATGCGCACTTGAGAAGAAAGTGAATTCCATGGCCTCAGGATGTAGAGTTCCAAATATATCTGTCAAATCCATCTTGTCCAATGTGTCCTTCAAGTGCATTGTTTCTTTAGTGGTTTTCTGTCTAGTTGATCTATCCATTGCTGTAAGTGGAGTATTAAAGTCCCCTACTATTAGCACATTCTTATCCATAAGATAAGATTGATTATTTGTGATTAATTGTTTTTATGTATTTGGGTGCTTCCACATTCCATGAGTAGACATTTATAATTGTTAGCTCTTCCTGATGGATAGACCCTGTAATTATTACATAATGCCCTTCTTCATCCTTTGTTACTGCCTTTACTTTAAAGTTCAGTTTGTCTGATATATGTATAGCTACTCCAGCTTTCTTTTGATTTCCAGTAGCATGATATATATTTCTCCATCCTCTTACTTTCAATCTGAATGTGTCCTCAGGTCTAAAATGAGTTTCTTGTAGATAGCAAATAGATGGATTTTTTTTTTAATCCATTCTGCTACCCTATGTCTTTTGATTGGAGCACTTAGTCCATTTACATACGGTGTTATTATTGAAAAATTTGGGTTTAGAGTCATTGTGTTCTTTGTAGGATTCATGCTTGTGGTGGTGTCTCTGGTACCTTGCGTTCCTTGTAGCATCTCCCTCATAGAGTCTCCCTCAGGATTTCTTGTAGGGCTGGATTAGTGGTGATGAAGTCCTTCAGTTTTTGTTTATTTGGGAAGACTTTTATATCTCTTTCTATTCTGAATGACAGACTTGCTGGATAGAGGATTCTTGGCTGCATATTTTTTCTGTTCATCACATTGAAGATTTCCTGCCATTCCTTTCTGGCCTGCCAAGTTTCAGTAGATAGGTCTATAACCACTCTGATAGGTTTCCCTTTGTATATGAGGGCCCTTTTATCCCTAGCTGCTTTCAGAATTCTCTCTTTGTTCTTGTATTTTGCCAGTTTCACTATGATATGTTGTGCAGATGATTAATTCAAGTTATATCCGAGGGGTGTTCTCTGAGCCTCTTGGATTCCAATGTCTGTTTCCTTCCCCAGGTTGGGGAAGTTCTCAGCTATAATTTGTTGAAGGACTCCTTCAGAGCCTTTCCCTCTCTCTTCCTCTTCTGGAATTCCTATGATAAGGATATTATTCCGTTTGATTGTATCGCTCAGCTCTCAAACTCTCCTTTTGTGTTTCTGGATCAGTTTATCTCTCTTTTTCTTGGTTTCCTCTTTTTCTATAATTGTGTCTTCTAATTCACCTATTCTCCTCTCTGCCTCTTCAGTCCGTATATTGTATGCCTTCATTTTATTATGCATCTCATAGCATTTTTTAATTCATCCCAACTATTTTTAAGCTCCATAGTCTTTGTAGCAATAGTTTCTCTGATATGTTCCATGCCTTTTTCAAGCCCAGCGATTAATTTTATGACTATTGTTCTAAATTCTTGTTCAGTTATGTTGCTTATATCTGTTTTGAGCAGTTCTTTAGCTGTCATTTCTTCTTGGAATTTCTTTGGAGGAGAGTCCTTCCATTTCATCACTTTGGTTAGCTTTCTATCTCTTGTTAGTTTTAAAAGCCTGTCATGCACTCTGTACCTGCGAGTACTGCTATATTAAAGAAGGCTCTTTGTCCAGGGCCTGTCTGTTCAGGAAGTGTTCTTTGAATGGTGTCTCTTGGTCTCTCTTCTTGAGAGTTGGTTATTTTATTTCCCTACTTGTAGTGGTATTTGGGACTCTCCACCATGTGTTCTTAGGCTTATTTTTTGAGGTAGCCCTGGAAAAGAAAACAGACGGACAAACACACAGGGAACAAAGGCACACAAATGCACAGATAAATTCAGGAAACACACAAACCTAACGGGAAAAAGAAAAAGAAAAGAAAAGAAGGGGAAAAAAGGAGGAAGGAGGATAAACAAATAATAAAAACTAAAATTAAAAAAAATCAAAAAGAAAAAAGAGGAAAAGAAAAAAAACCCAAAAGACAAAGGACAGTCTAAAAGCAAAAAACCAGAATTCCCAGCTACAAATAAACAACTAGGTTTATGCAGTGTTGTTGGAAGAGCATATACAAAGAGAGAAGTAACAGAGCAGGGAAGAAGTGAAATTGGAAGAGAAATGACCAGGCAGAGAGACTAAAAGGCTTAATTCAGAGAGAGAAAGAGGAGAATATGGTAAGAGGCGAGGTGAAAGAAATGAAGATAATGTTACTCAGAGAAACTATATAGTCTGATTACTGCAGAGAGAGAGATAGAAAGGTAACAGTGGAGGTATAGAATATACATCTAGGGAATGGATTAAATGTGACTGTTTAAGCAAACCAGTGACCAGAGTGCCCTGTCCAGCAGAGGAGAGGGATATTAATGAGACCAGGGAAAATATATCTGAATAGAAAGAATTGATCTAGAATTAAATATGGTAGTGCATCCATGTTGGTCTTGCCCCAGGCTCCGGTTAAAAAAATAAATAAATAAATAAAGGAGCTCTCTAGCGTGGATGAGCATGGTTTGGTGTAGGCGGGTCTCAGCCTCCACTGCGTCCCGCTGGCTGCTCCCTGAGGTCCCACCTTGGTGGTTGTGGAGAGAAAAATGGTGGCACTCCAGTCCCCTCTCAAACCAAGTGTTGCAACTCTTTTGGGTCCAATTTCCTTGTGCCATGGGTGTAGCCAAGGTGGGCCGTGTTCTATGTCCCAAGCCATGCCTTGAATCCAGATCTTAGTCTGCGCGCCCCATTGATACCACCCAAAATATGAACCTGTGGGCCGAGTCCTTCTGAGTCCAAGCTGGCCACCTCCCCACTCGAAATTGAGCTGAGCTAGAAGAGTGGCAGAGCGGCTTCAGGTGCAACGGTCCCCTCCAGGTTGAGCTGGCGAGCAGAGGAGCAGTGTCTACCAGCGTCACCTGGGACACACCATCCAGCTGCACAGCTGGAAACTGGATCCCTCTGTGTCCTGACCCGAGGTTTTTCTCTTCTCCAGGTACAGGGACAGTTCCTTGAGCAGTTTCAGCCGCTATTTCTTTTCCCGTCGACTCACTGCGGCTCCCTGCAAAGGGGGCTCCCTCCCCTCCCTCCGTGTCTCCAGTCCCGTCCTGTTTTTATCATCCCCAATTCTCACTCATGCTATAAGGTTTTCTCAGCAGGCTCTGTCTCCTTTTCCTCCCAAACTCCTGGATTCTGTAGGTTTCCTGTGGCTTCAGGCCTTCTCTGTTTGAGAGATGGGGGAGAGGGAAATGTATGGAGCTCCCTACTTCTCCGCCATCTTGTCTCTAAGCTCCATGTAGTTTTCTCTTCTTCTGGAGTCATAAAGGTGGCAAATTATGCCGTGGAGACACTTTGGCCTGGGCTCCCTCCCACCCACATTGTCTTGATTTCTGTAACTTTGTAGTAACTTTTCAAGTTGGGTAGTATGAGTTTTCCAACTTTGTTCTCGTTTTTCAAGACTGTTTTATTTATTCTGGGTTCCTTGCATTTCCATAAGAATTTTAGGATCCACATAATGATTTCTTTTCATCAGATTAATGACGTCAACATGTGAGGGGTAAATCTGATGTGTAAGAGCCTTTCTCTATACCTAGTTATTCCCTTGAATTACCATCTTCTCTCCTCCTGACCCAGGTAAATGCCTCTGAGTCATGAATTCTCCATATGTGAACATAAGAGGTGTGCTGATCTGGGAAGGGAAAGTCATGCACTGCATCAATAGCCTGTCCTATCTTTCAGCAATAAAACAGGTTTCTCCCATCCACCTTCCCCAGGGCTGCACTGAGACTTGACCCTCCTGTTGCACTGTGTTTTTAAGGGCAGGGACTTAGTATCCTTTGGTCCTCCCAGCTCTCCCTTGAGCCTACTTGTTTAAAAATATTTTTTAAATGTTTATTTATTTTTGAGAGAGAGAAAGAGAAAGGCAGAGAGTGTGAACAGGGGAGGGGCAGAGAGAGGGAGACACAGAATCTGAAGCAGGCTCCAGGCTCTGAGCTGTCAGCACAGAGCCTGACATGGGGCTCAAACTCAAAAATGGCGAGATCATGACCTGAGCTGAACTCAGATGCTTAACTGACTGAGCCACCCAGGTATGCTGAGCCTGCTGATTTTTAAAGTTCCGTGTTTTAAGACCCACTGATTGTAAGAATTCATGAAAGTTAGCTCCTCTGGTTTTCCAAGCCACATGTTAAAGGAATTCATCCTCCCTGTGCAGTCTTTTTGGTATGAGAGTCTGTTTCTCTCCCCTCTTCCTGCCCACAGCATCCCTCCCTCCCGTGGATAGTTCTGTGGGTCCATTTAGCTCCTGCCCACATGTCCACCCTTTCTGTCCCCTTCCATGCATTCTCTTCAATACATTTAGCAATTGAGAGTTTATTCTGCCATTCTCAGGTCTAGTAAGATAAACATAGGACAGAGAAAGAAAACCTAGCTTGACATGCTATCATATTTGGTTCCACAAGTATGAAACTTGGGCAATGAGAACTCATTCGTGGGTTTCAAAAAAGGGAGTTATATGACCATATTTTTTTTGGAAGTACTATTTTCATTGGAAGACAAAGAGTGTATTTGAGAGAGGCAAATCTGGAAGGAGGAAACCAGTTTGGAGATAAGCTTATAGGTAGTAAATGAGGAAGAGATGGCAAGATATGGTTACAACGAAAGTGCGCAGATTGAATTGAAATCAAGAGCTGCTAATACAGTATAGTTAGCAGGACTTAATGAATGAAGGGGAACATAATTTGTGGCCATCTTTAATGTACAAAAGGAGGACTTCTTTTTATATCAAGAAAACTGAACCTATTTCAACTCTGTTGGGAAAGAGCCATGGTAAGAAAAGACAAGTAGAGCAAAGTCTTGAGAAGAAAGAAGGGAAATGGGGTTAAGAGTCCAAATTAAAAGGTTAGCTTTCTTTATTCTTAGATGAGGGACATCATTTTCTCAATTTCAGGTAGGGTTAGAGTTCACATCTGAAAGTTAACAGGAGCCTAGGCTCTAGACTCTAGGCTCTCTCAAAGGGATTGACAAGTGTAGGAGGAAATTGATGTATTACCTTCCCTATCAAGCTACTTGAGTGCCTGTCCAATTACCTGTGCTCATACTGGTGGAATTTTTGCTTGGAAATTCCTATTGTTTTTTTAAGTAGGTTATAATCTAAGAGAAATGAATGATGTTTGAGGAAAATGGAGATAGTTTGAAAAATCACCAAAAGGCATAAGAGAGAACATTGACTAAGAGAATATAAAGACTACCAGGCACTGTTAAGGTCCCAATTATTTGTAAATTATGACTTTTTCTGGCATCAGTCTTTACCATTGTATGGCTCTGTCATGAGCATTTCACTGCCTTGGTATGAGGGAAGGAAGGCTAACAACTATATCCAAAGTTAGGGTTTTAGTGAACAGAGCAATCACAGGGCAAAGAAAGCTGTGATCAGAGAGTGGGAATGTTAGAATATGAAATATTAGAGACCTCTCTCTTCCAAATGTTGGCAAGGGCCTAAAGATGAGGGTAAAGGAAACCTGGTGAAATGAGGTGGAGGTGAAGTCCTTAAAGATGAAGAGGTCAAGGTTTGGGGTTTGCATGGGAAATGCATCACTTACTAACACACTGTCTAGATAAACAGATTTGTCAGCAACTTTGCTTCACAGAGATTACATCAGTTAGAATTTATAAGACACCTATAAAGAAAGTAATTTTATTCCAATTTTCACATAAAAATTGGAACCTTAGAAAGTTTGAGTAACTTGCATAAGGTCACACAGATATTAAGAGTAGTAACAAACATTTAACAGCAATTTACAATGTCTTGTGAGGCATTGTTCTAAATGCTTTACATTCTAAGTTTTAATTGCTCAAATATTATTTATTATTATTATCATGATGTTAGGGAGGAGGCTCAGGAAGTCTTCATAACTACGGTCACATGATGACTAAATGGAAAAAGTTTGGACTTAGAGGAAGTGTCAGAAATAGGCTATGAGTCAAACTTGATGTTGCTCCAAAACTCATGTTTTATCTACTCAGAAATAGCATATACTTATGACATTTGGAGTGTTTTTCTTTCAAGATTCTATGAAAAAATCCCTTCCAAGAATATTAATAAAGATTTTAATTTATGCAAGGTTAAAATTTTAAGCATCATGAAATAAACGGAAATAATTCACACTGCAAAAAAAAAAAAAAAAGGAAACCAAACAGAACAATTAAGCATAATATAGGAAGAAGAAGGAAAGGCAGAAATATGAGGGGAAAGGAGGCAAAATACAGAAATCATTGAGGAGGTCTCTGTTAATTTTTCTTGTCTATGAAGTGGCAACACCTTTTCCAACTGAATTAAAAGTTATTTGGTTCCTCATGAGCCTGGTTGCTTTATTTTTAGGCCAATAGATGAAGTGCAAGGATTTTATAGGGGAGAGCCCAGAACCTTGTGTGGTTACTCTTAGTACTATCCACCTGCTCCCCTGGGGAAGTGGCAACCGGCAGCTTCTCTGATAGTCAGTCTTCACCCTTCCGCATCAGTCCACACAGGCCCTTCTGTGCCAACTTCACCAACTGGACACCAGCCTCCATTTCTCTTTCTCCTCAGTGGTTACTACCCTTTCTTCCACAATTGCTGATTCAAATCTGCCAAAGGGGCATAAGGAAACTGAAAGCAGTCCATCTTTTGATTCATTACTTGTGTTATGTTTACATTTAATAAAGAAGCACAAGGAAATGGCAACATCTAAGTGTTTCTATAGGAGTCCGGACTTGCTGCAGTGACAGTGACTATAATTTTTATTTATAAATAATGTTAACAGAAAATGAGGACCCATACATTGAAGAACTGTCCTAAGCACAATATTCTCCCCTCAAACTTAAAAAATCAGTATAGTTTAAGGAAAATAAAAACCTGTGAGGCTGAGAGAAGCTTTAGAGCCTTCTTTATCACCAGTCATTTGATTTCCTTTGCTTCATTCTCCTTGTCAGTGTAAATAATAACCATCTTCAGAGAATCATTATAACAACCAAATCTTTAAAATGAAAATAGATAATATATATAAATAGCCTGTGACCTGTTAGAGGCAACTAGCTCATTACATTTCTCTACTTCGTCATTGCGAAACATAGATATTTAGATCCGGGCACTGGAATTTATATTTGCTGGGTACCTGGTCCTAAGATCCATGCGAACAGCTAAAGTCAATGCAGGATGCTTAACTTTTGACAACGACATTATTTCACATTTGATTCCTGTGGAGCCAATGTATACCACTTTCACTCAAAGATAAAGTTGGAAGCTTATTACCAGGCCAGATGTTCAAAGTACATACATGTAGATTATTATTCTTATTATTCGCTTTTTCCTCTGCAAAGATTTTTTTAAATCAAAGCGACTAGTACATGCAAACAGCATATAACTGAAGTTACTGTAAAGATCACAACTAAATGAGAACATAATTGTTCAGATACATGGTTTTGGCAGTGAAACACTCAGTGATTTTATTTTGTTACTATTTATTTATTTTAAGCACTCAATGATTTTATTATCCATTAGTGTTTGCTTTATTTTGTAGGAAGTGGAAAGTAGGGAGATCTTTATCTCATTTAGGATACACCTGACTTGGACACTTAACCAAAACTCTGGTTGGTGTAATATTGGCTTTCTCAAGCTCTTCTGATTAATTTTAATTTAGTTACGTCCAAATAAAAAATGACCTGCCAGACCTAGTCTGTGGGCCAAATTTACGCTGGAGATAAGTTTTGTTTGAGAATGGATGTACCTCTTGGATACATGTACACTCTCCACATCCTTACACACATCCTACACCCAGCCACCTCACCCATTTATGTAAATTGCCTGATCCCAGTGGATATTGGAGTTTGGGGCTTCTAGTTCATGGCAAGGAGGAAATAAGGAATAACCCAGGTATTTATTTTTATATTGTCATTGTAGCATGAAAAGAGAGTTCCATTTCTATTGTGAATACATACTATGAATACTGGTGCTGCATTCTTTGCCTTAAAAAAATTTTGCCACTAAAAGAAAATAAATAGGATCTGGTTTTTCCAATAATTTCTTCAAGGTTTTGTTAAGTAAAGCAGGCAAAAAGATAGTAAGGGGCCACTGGATATTCAATTAGAGAGAGAGAATTCCTGTCAGCCTTACTGAAGGAGGGGGGAAAAGGCCAATCTGGCAGGTCAAGGGCTTTTTACTCAATGCCCATCTGATTGCCCACAGAGCCCCTGTGATCTGGTGCTGGCTCCAGCACTTCTCTCTATTTGCACATGCATGGAAACACTTTTTGTTGAAGCTACTTGACAACATTTAATGTTTATTGTTTATTTGTCATTCTGAGAAACCACACACAGACTGTTTAGGTTACACCTAATGACAGTTTTTATTCATTTTACAGTTTAGTGTTTCTTTTTATTTAGCTTTTGTTATGGTTTAACAACTCCTTTCATTTATTGGAATCGTAGACAAGTTTGAAATGTGAGTGCACCCGTAAGACAAACACACATCATTACCTTTCCCTCTCCTGGTGTGCAGCCCTTTGTGAAATCTGCCAAGAGAGTGTAGATGCTGATGCATGGCTAACAGAGGAGAGAGGAAGGATGGCTTCAAAAGGGCCATGTGTTTTACAGATACTTCTTTGAGAAGGTTTCTCCTGCTCACATGGGAGACGTGGGATAGAGATATTAGGCAGTCTACAAAGAGCAAGGCGATAAGAAGACTTTAGCAAGGGTATTTCTTGCTAATACAAAGAATACCAAGTCCCTGGGGAGAGCTAGTACTTAGTTCCCTTTCCTCCCCAGTCCTAGGAAAATTATACTATTTGTGACTAGAAAGGAATCACCCATGGAAAATCTGCATATACACCTTTCACCCAATCCTAACTTCAAATTAGCTAATGTTGGGAGGTAGAGGAATGAATATTTTACTTGGGAGTGGTTATTTATTCATATAACAAATAATTAGAAATATTGGCCATACTTGGCTTACTGCTGCCTCTATACCACACTAGGAGTAACAAAATAAGGGAGTTACTTGCTTATATGTGCTTCCAAGAGTAATTTAGCTCCTTGGTGCCATGATAAAAGTTAAGTTCCATGATAAAAATTGATGTAAGCCAGGATGCCACACTCTTGCTGTCCAAATGAAACTCATGGCAGCAAAGGCAATTAAAAATACAATTTAGGAATAACCTGATAAACAAGTAGAATCAAGTAAATATTGACATTGAAAGTTGAAAATTGTAGCTGTTGCACTGGAGAAAGTTGAGATGGCATGATAACAGTATTTGCTGAGAGTCTACTGTTCACAGTAGCATGAGTTTGGGGAAATAAATTGGAATTCCATAATGACTTGTACAAGTAGTAGTTCAGAGGAAGGCATGTCTCTAGGTAGGGTAAAGTTACAGAAGAAATCAAAACTCAGGTCCAGTAGTAACTTTATGAAGTCGGGGAGAGCATAGCACAGAGGTCCATAGCCATCTTCAGTCCATGGGTGGAGCTAGGGGATTTCATCAAAAGCAAACTGAACTATAGTAAAACAAATGAATATTCCCAGCTGTTACGTTTTATATTTACTTTTTGCTTTGCTAATCTGGGTGTATGATGAAAGCAGATTCTCCACATTTCATGAGTAGTTAAGCAGTTTGGTCTGTTTAAAAATTTTTCTTAATTATTCATTTTGAGAGACAGAGAGAACAGAGCATGAGCAGGGGAGGGGCAGAGAGAGTGGGAGACAGAATTCAAAGCAAATTTCAGGCTCTGAGCTATCAGCACAGAACCCTACATGGGGCTCGAACTTACTGACCGAGAGATTATGACCTGAGGTGTAGTCGGACACTCAACCAACTGAGGCACCCAGGTGCCCCTGGTCTGTTTTTAGTTTTAGTTACCTGTTTTCTCAGTCTTGATGTTTCAGGTTATTTTTTCCTAATTAATTTTCAGGCCACTGAGACTCTTTGTGAGTTTATAAAGAAATTAAGAATTAGTGACAGATGAATGTTTCCCAGTAGGAGTTTATATTCTTACAACTTATGCATACTTATGATAATCTTACAACATTAGAGTTTCTTTGAATAGGGTCATTAAGGTTCCTACCACAGAATGAGGGAATCCCAACAGTGAAATCTCTGTGAAATGGATGGCTGGTGAAACAGAAGGTGATGAGGAATGGAGAAGAGTGAACCAAAGAAAATGTGCCTTTCATCAGTCAGAGCAGCTGTGGTCAAGAGGGACAATGGGGGTTTCTGAGGGGCTCATAGATGTGTCCACAAAAGAGTCAACATATGTCTGGTCCAGAGAGTAGGAAGCCAGAATATAATCTTGTCACTTACCAGGCAGATAAAAGTGATTCCATTCATTCCCTTGATTTTTTTTTCCCTCCCATTACCTGCGACTCTGATGAGATAAATGAGAGTAGATAAGATGAGGAGGAGGTGAGTGGAGAAGGCAGGTGTTGCCAATTACTGGCTGAAGAGAAGGAGAAGGTTTCCTTTTGAATAAAAATTCAAGGATTGCTTAAAATCTTGAACTTTTGAGACTTTACATATCTGAAGTGTGGCCATGTTTTATGACTTACAATGACTGTAGGATTTTCTATCTTTCTTTTTTCTTTTTTTTTTAATGTTTTTTATTTATTTCTAGGAGAGAGAGAGAGAGAGAGAGAGACAGTGTGAGCAGGGGAGGGTCAGAGAGAGAGGGAGTCACAGACTGAAACAGGTTCCAGGCTCTGAGCCGGCAGTCAGCACAGAGCCCGACGCGGGGCTCGAACCCACGAACCGCAAGATCACGACCTAAGCGAAAGTCGGACGCTTAACCGACTAAGCCACCCAGGCACCCCGGATTTTCTATTTTTCTATTGCCTCTGTGTGAGCAGAGGAATCAGGGGGCTGCTGTAATTTTTACACAGTACATTTCCACCCACTAAATAATATGTCCAGGGAATATAGAAAACAACATAAAACCATATTTAATCATACCCTATGTGTGTTTAACCTACAGGTTAGAGTAATTAAAAGAAAACCTTTCTCTAACAGGCTTAAACAAAGCCTAGGTTATGTGACTGGACAATCCAGAGGTTCAGTTGACATCAGGTAAGGCTTGACCATTCAAGCCTTTCGTTGATTCCCTTGTGGTCTTAAGATGTTTGCTAGAAGTACTCAAAGCTACATTCTTTTTGTTTCCTGTCTAGCTGAAAAGAGAACTTCTTTGCCCTGATGTATTCCACAAAAGCAAATGGAAGGATTCAAATCCCAAGATTTGAATGGTTCAAATCTCCCATGAAACTGTCTCTGTGGCAGTGGGGTTCATAAGTTGATTGCTTAGTTTAGATCACATGCCAGAGGGTAGAATCATCTTCCCTGGCACTGTACAGGTACTGCCATCATTGCATTAGCAAGAGGGGAATGGCTAATGAGTTCCAGAGAAGGAAAAGCACCTATTTAAAATCTTTAATCTACATAACAACCTTGTGTATTAGGTTATATTATTGCCCCATTTTTCAGATGAGAAAAATTTCCCAAGGACAAATAGCTTGTAAGTGGTTACTTGAGAATGAAATCAGGTCATTCTAACTTTGTACCTCAAAGCCATTCTGTTTTGGTATACCACCTATGCAGCACAAATTAAACATATATAAGGTTCTCTAATCTATACCAGGAAAGGGTTTTAAGTTCTGTCTTCCATAACTTTCACATTCTAAAAGAACCTGGTGGGAAGCTTAAAAGTCTTGAAATGATAAATAAATAACTTTCTCTTCCAGAAACCAAAAATCTTATCAATCATATATAAGAAGAGTTTTACTTGAGTTTTTGAAAACTTTAAAAAGGTTCTTCTATTCTTGTTTATGGAAAACTCAGAAGAAATATATGTACCTTGAGAGTAAAGTCCTGTTGATTTTGGAATTGTCTAGTCATCCCAAATGCTACATGTAACATTTGTACCTGTTTTTTAAACATAAATTGCATATGGCAAGGTGTAAAGCTTAGAAAGTCAAAGAAAAGGGAAGACCCTAACAGTCAAATTGACTGGAGAATTCAAGAACTGTTAGCATTATGAATGGAAGCTATTACCTGAAAAAATATTGCCGTAGGAGGTTTAGACTGGGACATTAAAACAAATCGTTGTCCTGGGCATTGGAGTTAAATAAGGGAGCATGATAATGAAGTTTCATTGTCTTGAATCTGTGGGAAATAGATATTCCAGGGCTATGAGCTCATAAGCATTAATGCTTAGGACTGTACCTTGATAAGTCTCCTTTGGGGAAAAGGTAACTGAGCAAATTATGCTCGTGGTACTTTGGCATATCTCATAACCCACTTCTTATTTTAGAAATGCTTAATATTATTAATTTACCTAAATGCCAGGGGAGACAGATGCTCAGAGATTTTCTAATTGCCCAAAGAGTTATATTCTAAAACTGTAAACCCCAGGTGGTCCCACCTCGATTCTGAATGGCAAGAGAGGAATCTTGCTACTGTTCTTACATGTTGCCCAGCCAGAGCTGGGAAAGGCTGAAATGCTTGGTCATTTTTTCCAGCCAGCTCTCACCTTGCTTCTCAGGAAGCATGTCAGGAAAGATTCAAATTGAGTGACTGAACAATGACAGCAGGGGCTTCAGAAAAATTGAAATGGATTCTTTTATATTTAACAATCTCCTTCCACATCTAAGTTTCTGAACTGACAATGAAGCAGGGGTGGAGGAGTCCGTAAAACAAATAGAATCCTGGGGCTCCTTGGTGACTCAGTCAGTTAAGTGTTGGACTCTGGCTCAGTACATGATCTTGCGGTTCATGGGTTTGGGCCCCAACTCAGGCTCTGTGTTGATGGCTCAGAGCCTGGAGCCTGTTTCTGATTCTGTGTCTCCCTCTCTCTCTGCCCCACCTCTGCTTACACTCTGTATCTGTCTCTCAAAAATGAATAAATATTAAAAAAATTAAATACATAGAATCCCAAAGCTTATTTTAAACAAATTTCCTTCAAGAGAAATGTCCTTTCCTACTTCTTAAAAGCCTTCTCTTTTCCTATCTATATTTTCATTTTGCACCTGTTATTGTAAATGCTGTTAATGTGAATTTGGGAAACTGATGAAACAATAGATGATGAGTTCTGTGGAAAATAAAGGTTTTGTTCTGCTTGTGTAGGCAACTTGCAGTCATCCCAAAATGTCAGTCGCAGGGAACTCAAAGTCTTTAGGGCCTTTAAAAGTAATATCCTTTTAGGGATATAGACATATTTACTGAAATACATAACACAGAAAATAAAGTTTTTTGCCTTGCTTTACACCCTGGAGTGTGATAAATTCTGTGAGCTGTAGACTAAGCCAGTTCCCTTGTTTCTCAGAGGATTTAGTTCACTACCAGAATGTCATTGTGATTTTAGTACTTGATATTTTGGCCTTTGGAATGACCATTTGTTTTGTAGAGTATGTGATGCAAACTCCTCTGAAATGTTATTAATACCTTTTAAACGTTTCCTATAATTATTTCAATAACTTTAAGGAAAGTTCCTGTTTTAAAAGATCACCTTTCTGGTGAGGGACAATTTATAGCTGATGTGTAACTCAACAGGAAGTCAAGAGAGCAATCACCAAGAGGAATGAGATAGTCAAAGTTTCTCCAGACTAACACATAAAATGATTTCTTGGGAACTGAACCCAGTAATAAAAGAACACAGGATTAGTCACACTGAATTGGATGCACTGGTCCCACCATTCTTTCTCCTGAGGGGAAATGCCTAGTGTTCTGTAAGAAAATAGGAAGGGCTCAGGATATATCTCAGGATATATTCCACCAGTTGTTTCCTTAAAGGGAAAAGATATTTCAAAATTTTTTGGGTGGGAACACAGAGAGGCAAATGGGAAAAAAAAAATATGCTGAGTCACCAAGTCCCGATCATTGGTTAATTTTTGGTTTTTATGACTATGAATATTAGAGCAAAGAATGGCAAAGAAAGGGCAAACATCCCAAGTTGCTTTTAGGTATAGAAATGATCACTTCTCCTCCCCATAATTTCAGGAAATGTTTCAATAGAAAATGCCTGTCTATTTTCATCAGCTATTAAAATATAATGGGGACTTGCTATTCACTGGGCATAAAGTTTGTTATACAAGATAAATAAGATTTATGTATCTGCTGTACAACACTGCATCTATAGTTAATAATGCTATATTGTACACTTAAAATTTTAAAGGGTAGATATCATGTTAAATGTTCTTACCACAATTAGGAAAGGAAGGAAGGATGGACGGAAGGAAGGGAGAAACAAAGGAAGGAACAAAGGAAGGGAGGGAGGAAGGAAGAAGGGGAGGAAAGAGAAAGAAAGAAAGAAAGAAAGAAAGAAAGAAAGAAAGAAGGAAGGAAGGAAGGAAAGAAAGAAGGAAGGAAAGAAGGAAAGAAAGGAAGGAAGGAAGAAAGAAAGAAAGAGAGAGAGAAAGAAGGGAGGAAGGAACGAACGAAGGAATGAAAGAAGAGGGAAATCAATAGCAACAACAACAATAAAAGTAAAGTTCTAAAAAATGGAGCCCTCACCTATTTTGAAGACAATGGTAGCTTGGCAAATTGGGTACAGAATTGGGCTGGAGACACTTTGATTACATTTTCTCATCAGTTTAGAGGTTTCACTCTGTCCACTGGTATTCCATGTTGGTCCTGGGAAGGGCTTCACAGAAGCTACCAGTGGAGAGATAGTACCCTACCCCTACCTTTATATGTGATTCAAAATAAAAGTTGTGTTTTCAAAAGGACACTACTTAAAGTGATGTGGAAATGGAAACAGTTTCCTTCTAGATGTTTTTCACCTTGTAAAATTCTGGATACATTCATCAAAGAAGAACTGTCCTCTTTTTTTGTTTCATTCCCCACCTCCCTGCTTTGTTGAGACCTGTGGCTAGTCTGCTGGGAAAGCCAGCACAAGCCGTATGCACAGCAGCTTCTGTTGCATTTTCCTTTGATCTTCTTCTAGATCCCAAAGCAGTTTAAAAAAAAAAAAAATCAAAGCTGACACATGCTTTGCAAAAATGTCTTTGTCTCTCTTTGCGGTTACTCAGTTTAGTTTCTAAAGCAAACACATTTCTCCCCTGCACTTTAAGTTTTCTGGTCATTCCTGTTTTTATTTTCTACTGTGCAAATTCATGCAAAACTTGGCAGTGTAATATTCCTTTAATAAAATGGGCTCTGCAAAAACATTTGCCACAAATCAATGCCTTTTTAGTACCGCTGAGAAAGGATTTTATAAGTTTCTCTGATTTTAGGGGAATCAAACAAGAAATTTCAGATTTACTATTGTCCAAAAAACCTTGATCATCTAGATGCCCTTTATTTAGTCATTTTCTCAGCTCTCCTATTAAATACCCGATCATCTTCCCTTTCTTCTGCACAGATGCACTAGGTGAGGGTACACATGTGTTTTCCTGCCCGACCTCAGGTCCTTGGTGTGATTTTGCTGTGTCAGTTCTTACTGCATGCCAAGTACTGTCACTCTTCAAAATGGCTTGGTATATTAGAAATTTGCACTTAGTGACATTTCTAATTATTTTTTAGGCTGTTAAATCCATGGGTTTTTCAACACCAAATATGTAGAAATTTTAAGAATAGTCTGGTTTTGTTTTAATCCTATATTTTTTTTCACTCTCTACTTTCCCTGGTCGTATCTTTGGAGAGATATCAAAGTGGAAAGAAGAACTGGGGGAGCAATCAGTCCTCATCAAAGACAAGAAAGTCATCTATCAATTCATAGTACAGAGTTTTAAAGATGACAGAAGGGCCTTGAACACTTAACCAGGAGTCACCAGATAATGTGTGTACTTTGACAACTGAAGACTCTGAGAAGAGAATCTGATGTGTGATTTGAAAGGAAGACAGGAAATGCACCATAGTAAAAAAAAAACCAAAAAACCCAAGTTTGATAATCTTGGAACCAAGAGAAGCTGAAGGAACCTTCCAGAATCCTATGAAACACAAAATTTCACAGATGAACAAGATTTCCAAGAACTTTTCACAGAATTTCTTTTTTGTGAATTGACCTTTTTGTTCATGAGAATATAATTAGTTTTTGACGAAGAGTAATCCAAAGATTTCCTTTGGAACAGCTTGAGAGATTTCGATATGCCAGGGAAATAATTTGTAAACTCCATTCCCACATATATTCACTATGACCAATTCTTCCCTGGTTTACCCTCTTTAGGGGAAACATGAGAATCAAGGGCTAATTCTTTTTTTTTTTAAACGTTTTATTTATTTCTGAGAGAGATGGTGTGAGAAGGGGAGGGTCAGAGAGAGAGGGCGACTCAGAATCTGATACAGGCTCCAGGCTCTGAGCTAGCTGCCAGCACAGAACCCGACGGGGAGCTCCACCCCAATAACTGTGAGATCATGACCTGAGCTGAAGTCGGCCGCCCAACCGACTGAGCCACCCAGGTGCTTCAATCAAGGGCTAATTCGTTCATGGTGTTACCAGCATCATGAGCACTGAGGGACTAACTATCCCTCAGAAAAAGAGGAACTAACTATCCCAGGGTATGCACTGCCATCATTACAGATTTATATTTCTGATACATGAGACTTGTTTTCAAATTCTAGTGTATTAGAGATGAAAAGAATCCTAGAAATAAGACAAATTCCACTGTTTTTGTTTTAAATTTTATTTTAGAGATAGAGCAAGAGAAAGCGAAGAGGAACCTGGGAGAAGGGTAGAGGGAAAGAGAGAAAATCTCAAGCAGGCTCCACACTCAGCATAGAGCCTGATGTGGGGCTTGATGTGGGGCTCAGTCCCATGACCCTAGGAACATGACCTGAGCTTAAATGAAAAGCCAGATGCTCAAGTGACTGAGCCACATAGGTGCCCCAATTCCACTGTTTTATAGATTAATAAGCTGAGGTATAGAATAGCCAATTTGTTCAAAGTCACATTTCGTGTGTTAGCTTCTTATCAGGGACTAGAGAATTCTTTTTTAAGCCATTACAATTACTTAAAACTGAAATATAACCCAGAGGAAATTTGTCAAAAGAATCCTGAGTATCTTAGCCTGAGTTGTCTCAAAAGCAGAGCCTGAACAAAGGATTCCTTGCAATGTGTCTGGGAATATGATGCCAGGGAACATGGTTATGGGCAGAGGGAGAGAAACAAAGAAGGAGCAAAAGCCAATTCAAGGAAGAGCTTAACCACCCTAATTTGCACCAGAGGATCAGGTGACTGGTGTTCAACCTCTCTGGAACCCTTAGGAAATACTCATAGGGTCAAAAGAAGAAAGCCTTCATCATTGGCTTCCATTGATCAATGGTGATTCAATGCGCACTAAGTCTCTTGGGGTTCCATATTGCGTATAAATGAGTATGGAATAGAAGAGCACTACAGAAGGCCCTAGGTAAGAAATGGGAACTACAGAGTTTGGGCCTTCTGTGTGATGCTCTCTAAATGTACCATCAGAGAGTTGATGGAAGCTTGCATCAAAAGAGTAGGCACAACATGGATAGCCAAAGAAGTTAGATCAGGAGAATTCTGAAGTGCAACATAAGAGGTGTCTCCTGATTTCTCAAGAAGAACTAAAAACTGCTGTGAGAAGATCAGGAAAACTGCTTGGTTCCCCTTCCTCACTGCCCCTCAAAATAAGTCTTATAGAATCAGCATCTCTAATGTTTCCCAGACTCTTTATGTCTCTCGTCTCTATGTATCAGTGTCATTCTTCTTCCTCTTTGTAGGCTACCTTTCTCCATAGGATATAAATGTGACCCTCAACACTTTAGAAGTTTAATATCTTACATCTTTAATCCGGGAGAAACTACTCTGTGTCTTTGTGTCCTGAGTTTAAAAATCTCAAGGATGGGGGGCGCCTGGGTGGCTTAGTCGGTTAAGCATCCGACTTTCGCTTGGGTCATGATCTCACGGTTCATGGGTTCGAGCCCCGCGTCGGGCTCTGTGCTGACTGCCAGCTCAGAGCCTGGAGCCTGTTTCAATCTGTGACTCCCTCTCTCTCTGACCCTCCCCTGCTCACGCTGTCTCTCTCTCTCCTAGAAATAAATAAAAAACATTAAAAAAAAAATCTCACGGATGGGATATTGGCCTAACAGTGGACTAATGCCATTGGACCAGAAGGCAGGACCATGTGGGGCATGGGAAATGTGGGTGGTGTAGAAGGGAAGGCACTGCCATAAGAAAGAAATGTGGTATGTGATAGGTGGACAAAACAGCAGGTTCCCACTAAATCAGTCCAGCATTTTTCCTTTCAAGGGTTTTCTGTTAAATTTTAATGGGCCTTTTTCAAGCTTGGATAAACTCTGCGTGAGTGGTAACAGTGGAAATAGTGGATGGACACCCAAAAAAAGGGAGATGTTGTCCTTATAGGAGATAGGACTATTTTTCCTGTTTTACAATTAACCCTAGGATTATTCCTGGATTTTAGTCCTCCTGAAAACTATGAAGGTGTAGGCAATTCAATACAATATTAGTCATGGATATATTTTTTAAATGCTTGGTTAATTCTTTTATAAAAAGAAGAATTACTGAAGATTTTTTTTCTACCTTTCAGTGCATTTTTACTTAAGGCGGTTATTTTCCTCTTAAAGTGGAACTCACCTGGAGAGGACAAGGGGGAATTAAAGATGAGAACACTGTTAGTCCACGTCCTGGAGTTTTAGCACTTGATATATTTAGAATACTTGCTATCTACAAATAATAGCTAATGTTCTTTTAATACTTATCATGTGTTGGGCCACGTGCTCCATATTTTGCATGTGTTTATTTACTCAATCCTCAGAACTTCCCTGTGAGATAGATGGTATTCCTCTCTAGTTTTTCCAGTTGAAGGAATAGAAACACAGAAAAATGATATGCTCTAGTTTTAACAGCTAAGTGGTAGGCCTGGGATTCAAACCCAGGCAGTCTGGTCCCCTAGTCTATTTCCTTAACCCATTTTCCATGTTGCCTCTCTGAGCACTTTAAAAAGACTGCTCTGAACCACTACACTAAAATAAAAAAAAAGTCCTTCAGATGGGTTTTTAATTGCAGATTTATTTTTTGTTTGCTTGAATTATCTTGACTTCTGCCTCTACAATGATACTTACATAAAATTGACATCTGTTGAGAATGTCATGTTGCTGCATGCCCTTTCCAAGTTCTTTGAGATGCATTGTGTTATTATTTGCCATATTTTTCATAAAGCTGAATATCATAAAATAAACTGTTGACCAAATAAACCAAAAAATAAAATTAGCTAACAATAGTAAAGCTGGCAATTAATTATCAACAAAATACGTGGGAAAAGAAGCTTTAAAATATTTTCTGTCTAAACATAGGTAGAAATGAGGGGCACCTGGGTGGCTCAGTTGGTTAAGCCCCTGAGTCTTGATTTTCTGCTCAGGTCACAATCTCATGGTTTCCTGAGATTGAGCCCCACATTGTGCTCTGTGCTGATAGCATGGAGCCTGCTTGGGATTCTCTCTCTTCCTGTCTTTCTGTCCCTCCTTTGCTCATGCTGTCTCTGTCTCTCTCAAAAATAAATAACCTTAAAAAAAACAGAGGTAGAAATGAGAAGCTTATCTATGCTAATTCTCATAAAATACTCCTCATACCTTATTAGATATTAGGTATTGATCCTCTTGAACTCATTATTTTCAAGTACTGCCTATTCAGTTGAGAACAACAATTCAAGACATGTCCCAAGGGAGCAGCATAATTGAAACACTGGTCCATCAGAAAAAAACAAAGTATTGTGGGCCTCCTTAGCATTTATTAATCACTAAATAGTGAATTTATGTGTGTGTGTGTGTGTGTGTGTGTCTATTTAGTGGAAAAAGTTTTCCTCTTTCACATTTCCCTTCCCATCCCTGCCTCCTGGAAACACGGGGCTCCCATAGAAAAACAGCATTTCCATGCATCATCACCAGCCTATATTTACTTAGCACACTTTTTTTCATGCAGTAGCTATACTAGAAGCTAGAGCTACATCAGATTATATGCCATAGTTCCTGTCTTTTAGGTGAAACGTGGAGACAGCCTACATGCAAAAAAGATAAACAACTATAATGTCATCACATGCTGCATTCCAAATGAATGAGACTAACAAGAGCTATGGAAAGTCATGGAAGGACAGATTGGTGAGATTAGGCATTGGGGGTGGGGTGGTAGCAGTAGAGATGGAAAGGTGGGCTCTAAGTCCCTAATAGTTAGGGTCTTCCTAACTCTATGAATGTTTTCCCTAGGAGACTGGTGCCTGAATTTTAAACATTCTTTTTGAATCCACGGCTTTTGAGAGATTTTGAGGTTGCAATTGTTATCACAGTTTTGTGCCAAATTCGGCATTATCAGAGTTGAAATGAAAGTATTTAATTTTAAAAGAAGATTTTATTTTTGGTAGTGAAGTGGGAGCAACTTATCACAGGTTGTTCTTTGCAACATAGCACAAGAGGAACAAAGAGAGAAAGCTAATGAAGCAAAAATATCCTTTATTAGTGAGCGCTGTAAGCGCTGAGTGGCAGACTCTAGTCCACTTTTCATAGTTGGGATAAGAGAATGAAAATTAATGGAAAAGTTGGAATATGTAGCTTTGCTCTAGAAACTGAAAAATAAAACAGTAACAGTGATAATTGTTGGAATGTGCTAGATGCATCATGCGACATCTGCTGTGCCTACAACTGATCATACCACCTTGAAAATCACTTCTCTTCTAGCTTGGGTGGGAGTCGAAGAAGGAAGTTAGAGCAAGGATCTGATTGGCAAAGAGTTGCCCAGATGCAATAAGGGAATTTGCTCTTTTATGATGTAAAAAACAATAGAAAAATAAAATTCTACATGTGTCTGGTTAATGCTATTCTCATTATACCTCAGAAAACTGCACTTATTAATTAGGGTAGATGCTAAGTACTACCCAACAATCTTATCAATAGAAGCTCATTTATCTCTAATGTAACAGGCCGGTTTACAACAGTATGGCAGCTGTGTTCCACTAACTTTTAGAAACTTAGATTCCTTTATCTTAAGATAAAATCTTGCCATCATTTACAAAGGTGAAGTCTGGATTGCTGGCTCATAAACAGCCCCGCTTATGGAAATAAGAACCGAAGTCCAAAAAAGCAGCTTGTCCTCAAGTCAGAGACAATTTAGAATTTATATACATCATTTCCACTTGCATCCTATTGACTCCAATCCAGTACATTTCAACCATGATTAATGTTTATGCTAGATCCTGAATATTCAATATGAACAAGAGATGTCCCAGTATTTTGGGAACTTACAGTCTAATGAAGGTATCAAGGTATAAAGGTATCAATCTATATCAACTCAATAAAAGTATTCTAAAACCTAGGTCAGGAACTATGATTGAGAAAGGGTATGGGGTGCCTGGGTGGCTNATATTCTCTTGACACCTCCTGCATTACTCACTGTTCCCCATGACAAGCATAGTCAACATCTGCCACCATACAAAGTTATTACAATATTAGTGACTATACTCCTGATGCTGTACTTCTCTGTGACTAATTTATTTTATGTTATTTTATTTTATTTTTTCATTAATTATCTTTTATTTATTTATTATTTTTTTTTCCTTCATAGTTTATTGTCAAGTTNAAAAAAAAAGAGAAAGGGTGAAGGGCACATTCTCATTCATCATATTTTGTAAGGATATCACCACTAAACACAACCTAAAATGATGGCAGAAAAGAAATTAGGTGGAAATGTTAAACATATATAACAGGGATAATATTGCTTTAAAATATCACTGCATTTTTCCTCGTTTGCATTTTTGTATACAAGGCTTTCCTTCTAGTCATCCAGAAATATGGATTTTTATTGGAAATATTTGGCATGAAATATGCAGAATTCATGAAGAGAAATAAAGAGCCGACATTCAGCTTTTCTCTATCAAAGTAGAACTTTTGAGCAACTAGTTACACAGCAGTCTTAAAGGCCAGAAATGCCTTGGGAAGGGAAAAAAGATTTTCTAAATTCATTGAGCTCCCAGCTTTACTATGTGCCACAAATATGGTGTAAAGGAAGATACCGATACAAGGTGAAAATCCAGCTCATGAAGAATTGGAAAGGCTACAAGACAGAGAAATTGAAGTATGGAGGGGGACACACGCATCCAGACTTTCCACTCTAGACCAAACTTTGGGAGTAACATTGAGTGGAGGTGGGGAGCTAAGAACATCCAGAGAGAAATGAAGAAATCTCAGTGTATCTGTACTAGTGACCTATTTTCTTAGCACTGGCCAAGGGAAGAGTACAAAGCTTTAGAAGCCAAACATTTATTCAGAACCATTTTCAACCATAGGCATGGTAGAAGCCATATTTCTTTAAAAAGACATTAGATTCGGTCCAGGTGTCTCATAGCTGCACATAGCATGTAGGTAATTCAGAAGTATCCATGGGCCTTGTTGAGGAGAGGTGTAGGCTTGAAAGAGGAAGTAATGAAGTGTAGAGTATTTGAGACCAGAAGCAAATGGATAGGACCATGAATATCACCCATGGGAACATGATGTTTCATGTGCCTCAGGAGATACTGCAAAGGGCTCTATAGACTCAGCCAGATTACCCCAGATAAGCCACCTCTTAACTGAATCCTTTCAAGATCCCGAGTACAGCACAAGGGCCTGTGACAGCAAATTCATTACTTTCCCTGTCTTCCCAATCCCCAATAAGGAACCTAATTTACCTTATATATATCTTAGTGCTGCCCTGGATGATTCAGGCATAAAAGAAGAACTCTGAAAGCCTGAGCATGTTTCCACAAATAGACCACATTAAAATGAAAGATAGCGTTAAACAGGAAGATAGTAAGAGATACTATTTCTCACATATATAACTAACAGGGTGGGTGTTCAAAAGTAAAATCTACTCAATTATGGAAAATGACTACACATTTCAAAAATACATTAGTCATTTAGGTTAATGAGCATGTTTTAAACATATAAAAAGAAAAGTTTAATTTTTCTTTGCACATTTGTACCTGTCTATTAAGAGCCACTGGTCAAGGAAGGAGACTCAGAAACCAGAGGAGGACAGGATAGCCCATGGACAAGTAAGGAGAACAGGAAGTCTTCTTCCCACTTGGAATGTGAGCTGACCACAGAGACTGATGGTCCACGATTGTGGCTAGTATGTTACTGGTCAAAACGACATTGAATTATATATATTATTATGTGAAAATGTGCACAATATATTAAGTGGAAAAAGCAAAGTACAAAACAACTTATGTGATGCAACTTCAATTATGTGAAAGGAAGTATTTAAGCCAAATACATATATACATACATAATATGCTTTATTTTTTTAATGTTTATTTATTTTTTGAGAGAGAGAGACACAGGGTGCAAGGGGGGGAGGAGCAGAGAGAGAGGGAGACAAAATCCAAAATAGGTTCCAGGCGTGGATCTGTCAGCACAGAACCCGACGTGGAGCTCAAACTCAGGAATGGTGTGATCATGACCTGAGCTGAAGTCGGATGCCCAACCGACCGAGCCACCCAGGCACCCCATAATATGCTTTAAAAAAAACTATACCCAATTGAATTCATAATGGAATCCACAAACTTCAAAAAATTCAGTATAAGCAACAGTGTCACACACTTCTCTTCACTTGCAGATTCCATGCATGAGGACCACCTCTGTTGCTCTCAGTGACCAACTAATCCAGTTGTAGATGATTCAGGCTTTGCATGATCCACAAGAGTAAGTCAGTCTGAAATCATCAAGTGGCTGTATGCCCTTCTGCCTCAAATCCTAGCTCCCTTTTTTTTTTGTTTATTTATTTTTTAAATTATTATTTTAATTTAATTTTATTTACTNTGTCAAGTTGGTTTCCATGTAACACCCAGTGCTCATCTCAACAAGTGCCCTCCTCCATGCCCATCACCCCCCTTCTCCTTTCTCCCTCTCCCATCAGTCCTCAGTTTGTTCTCAGCATTCAAGAGTTTCTCATGGTTTGCCTCCGTCCCTCCCCCCACTATTTTTCCCCATTTCCTCCCCCATGGTCCTCCGTTAAGTTTCTCCTAATCCACCTATATGGTATCTGTCCTTCTCTGCCTGACTTATTTGACTCAGCATAACACCCTCAAGTTCCATCCACATTGCTACAAATGGCCAGATTTTATTCTTTCTCATTGCCATGTAGTGTTCCATTGTATAAATATACCACATCTTCTTAATCCACTCATCAGTTGATGGACACTTAGGCTCTTTCCATGATTTGGCTATTGTTGAGAGTGCTGCTATGAACATTGGGGTCCATGTGCCCCTATACATCAGCACTCCTGTATCCCTTGGGTAAATACCTAGGAGTGCTATTGCTGAGACATAGGGGAGTTCTACTGTTAATTTTTTGAGGAACTGCCACACTACTTTCCAGAGCAGATCCACCNTGTTGCTTCATTATTGGTGTATAAAAATGCAACCAATTTCTGTACTAGAAGGAGACCAACAAGTGCACCTCAAACCCAGTCGAAGAAGAGAAATAATAAATACCAGGGCAGAAATACACAATATAGAATCCAAAAAACANCATACTCTACATAGAAAACCTTACAGAATCCACCAGAAGCCTACTAGAACTGGTCCATGAATTCAGCAAATTTGCAGGGTACAAAATCAACATACAGAAATTGGTTGTATTTTTATACACCAACAGTGATTTATTTATTTTATACTTGGAAGTTTATACCTCTTAATCTCCTTCACATCTTTCACCCATCCCATAACTTACCTCTGCTCTTGCAACCATCAGGTTATTCTCTCTATTTAAGAGTTGGCTTGCTTGGGCTTTTCTTTGTTTGTTCATGTTTTGGTTTTTTATTTTTATTTTTATTTTTTTTAATTTTTTTAAATGTTTTATTTATTTCTAGGAGAGAGAGAGACAGCGTGAGCAGGGGAGGGTCAGAGAGAGAGGGAGTCACAGACTGAAATAGGCTCCAGGCTCTGAGCTGGCAGTCAGCACAGAGCCCGACGCGGGGCTCGAACCCACGAACCGCGAGATCATGACCTAAGCGAAAGTCGGACGCTGGACGACTAAGCCACCCAGGCGCCCCATGTTTTGGTTTTTTAGATGCCACATATAAGTGAAATCATATGGTAATGTCTTTGTCTGACTAACTTCACTTAGTATTTCACCCTCAAGGGCCATCTGTGTTGTCACAAATGCCAAGATTTCATTCTTTTTTATGGCTGAATAATACATTACTGTATGTATATATCACATCTTCCTTATCCATTTATCATCCATTAGGGAACACCAGGTTGCTTCTATATCTTGGCTATTGTAAATAATGCTGCAATAAACATAGAAATGCATATATCTTTTTGAATTAGTGTTTTTGTTTACTTTGGCTAAATACCCAGAATATTGGATTGTATGGTATTTCTATTTTTAAATTTTTGAGTCAACTCCAAATTGTTTTCCACAATGGTTGCACCAACATACATTCTTACCAGTAGTGCACAAGGCTTCCCTTTTCTTCATATTTTCGCCAACCCCTTTTTACTTCTGGTTGTTTTATTAATTCTAGCCATTCCAGGGGCACCCAGGTGGCTCAGTCAGTTAAGTCAAGTCAGTTAAGTCAGTTAAGTCAGTTAAGTTAAGTTAAGTCAGTTAAGATTTCAGCTCAGATGGTGATCCTGAGATCATGAGATGGACTCCCGCGTGCGCATCTTGCTGAGCATGGAAACTGTTTGAGATTCTTTTTCTCCCTCTGCCCCTCCCTTGCTTGCATGTGCACACTCTCTTTCTCTCAAAATAAATAAACATTTTAAAAAAATAGTTAAAAAATACTAGCCATTCCACGGGTGCTTGGGTGGCTCAGTCGGTTAAGCGTCCGACTTCAGCTCAGGTCATGATCTCACCGTTTGTGGGTTCAAGGCCCGTGTTAGGCTCTGTGCTGACAGCCAGCTCAGAGCCTGAAGCCAGGTTCAGATTCTGTATCTCTCTCTCTCTCTCTGACCCGCCCCTGCTCATGCTGTCTCTCTCTCAGAAATAAATTAAAAAAACAAAAAAACATTTAAAAAATACTAGCCATTCTAGCTGGTGGGAGATGATATCTGATTGTGATTTGAACTTGCGTTTCTTTGATGTTTAGAGATGATGAACAGGTTTTCATGTTACTGTTGGTCATTTGTAGGTCTTCTTTGGGAAAATTTCTATTCATGTCCTCTGTCCATTTTTTATTCAGCTTTTTTTTTGATGTTACATTGAATTTTTTTTATAGATTTTGGATAATTAGCTCCTTATCAGATATATCATTTGAAATATTTTCTTCCATTCACTATGTCACCTTTTATTTTGTTGACAGTTTCCTTTACTTTGCAAAAGCTTTTTATTTTGGTGTAGTACCAATAGTTTATTTTTGCTTTTGTTTTGCTTGCCTGTGGGGAGATACCCATAAATATGTTGCTGTGGCCAATGTCCAAGAGATTACTGCCTATGTTTTCTTTTAGAAGTTTTATAGTTTTAGGTCTCGCATTTAGGTCATTAATCTATTTTGAGTTTACTTTTGTATATGGTGTGTGAAAATGGTCCAATTTCATTCTTTGCATGTAGCTGTTCAGTTTTCCCAGCACTATGTATGAAGAGAACATTTTTTCCCCATTGTATACTCTTGCCTCCTTTGTGGTAGATTAATTGACCACATAAGCGTGGGTTTGTTTCTGGTCTCTCTATCCTGTCCTACTGATCTTTGTGTCTATTTTTGTGCCAGTGCCATAAAGTTTTGATTAGTATAGCTTTATAGTATATCTTGAAATCTGAGATTGTGATGCCTCCAGCTTTGTTCTTTGTCAAGATTACTTTGGCTATTTGAAATCTTTTGTGATTCCATACAGATTTTGGGATTATTTATTCTAGTTCTGTTAAATTGTTCTTGGTATTTTGATAGAAATTGTATTGAATTTATAGGCCACTTGGGGTCCAATGAACATTTTAACAATATTAATTCTCCTAACCCATGAGCACTGGTATCTGCTCAATTGTTTGTATCATCTCCAGTTTCTTTCATCTTACGGTTGTATGTCTTATAGTTTGTGTCTTAATGTATTAGAGTTTTTACTACCCTCTCTTCTGATAAAAATAAAAAGGGAAAGAAAGAAACAATAAACACAATTTAGGAAGAGTTATAGCTTCTGCCTTTATTCTGTTTGTTTTTTACTTGTCTTAGAGTAAAACTAAGAAGGTTAAGACACTTGAATTTGAGCTTTGAAATTCAAATCCAAATCAGAGAACTTTTCAGAAATCGGGTGTCAAGTTGCTGACTTTTAGCATGTCAGAGCACAATCAGGGGCATGCTGTAGAGACACTCTCCCTAAACAAGACCTGCCTATCCATTTCACAAATAAGATATTCATTTGTGTTAATAAACTCCTTTCACGGGCGCCTGGGTGACCCAATCAGCTGAACATCGGGCTTAGGCTCCAGTCATGATCTCAGGGTTCCTGGGTTCAAGCCCTGTGTGGAGCTCTGTGCTGACAGCTAGGAGCCTGGAGCCTGCTTCTCTCTGCTCCTCCCCCCACTTGTGCTCGCTCACTCGCTCTCTCCCTCTCTCTCTCAAAAATAAACAAACATTAAAACAATAAGCTCATTTGAAACAGAAAATACTTATTAGGAGAATTACACATTTTAACTGCCCAGTACAAATAAAACATGAGGCTAATATATTTTCTGGTGATATCTAGCCTTGCCACACTAGTATAAGGGGGAAATTTAATTGAGGTGATAGATTGGAGTAAAGGAGTATATCTGTTTGTGGTGGGGAGTAGGGAAGAGTGGTGGATATTATGAGGCTTTGAGTTGCTCTGAGGGGTCACTGATCCAATGGAGCCATTGGTCAATAGGAGAACTAGGAGACAGGTGAATTTTTAGGGAGGTTGAAATGGTCTGAATACAATTGTGCTCTATTCACTGGTTGTCTTGGGTCGTCTGCAAGAGGATTACACTTTATGTCACAGGAAGCCACAGAAAACATACTCTTGCAAATAGTTTATCTAAGATGCTAGAAACTGCCCAGGCAAAGTTCTTCCTCAGTTTCCCTAGAACATGTAAATCATAGGAATAGTTGAGAAAGTTCCATTATCTTCTGTTTATATTGAGAAGTCTGTTATCTTCCTTAATTTCTATACCAACATTGGCTTGAGACTTGCTGTTTATTCTCCACAAAGGTGTTCTCATTAAGCAGAGAAGCAGACTGGGAGAAGCTTGGTTTTGGAACATAAGAAAGAATTAAGAGAAGACTGTGGGGCACGTTTCAAAATCCTATACGAGTCACTTAACTGCACTCAAGTTAAATTCAAGGTCCTTGCTTCTTGGGTTGGGTTTTTTTTTTATTTTAGGGCAACGTGCCCAGTTTGAGAAAACAAGTCCAGTAAAGAACAGGCATTCTGAGAGAAAGAGTTTCCTTAGAAAATAGGAGCATATAGGTTTCAATATGAATTTATTGAAACAACCACCTTGAAATGATCTTAATTTCTAAACCAAATCAGCTGAAAATTGTCAAGTCTGATTTAGCCAAAATTGCCTCCTGAGCACACTAGTAAAACACACAGTAACAGTCAAGAGAATTGAGATTTGTTCTGGCATTGTCATTTCTTTATTCACTATTTTGTTATACCCTTGTTGCATGCCAGTTCTGGAGAGAGTTAGCAAAGGTCAATGTTAACTTTGGGATGGTAGAGATTGTGGAATTCTGCATGAACTGTGTGCGCATGCGCGCGCCCTGTAGCTGAGAAACAGAATTAGATGATCTCTGTGCTCAGGTGTAGTCTCATGACTCATGACTCCGTATCCAAATCAGCCCGCAGACACAAGGGTTCTTGCAAATCCTGGAAATCTTCCTTTAATACTTACTCACCCCTGTCGTATTTAGGTTACTGTATGCAGCACTCTTCTGTTTCAGAAACAAATCGTTTCCTGTTATAATCTAGAAAGACTCAGGTCCCCAACCGAACCTGAGATTTCGGCTGTTCAGCAAAATTTTTATTTGCACAGCCCATGCCTGCTAGTTTGTGTGATTGCAGTTTGCTATTCATATGAATGTTGGCAACATTTCATCGTGGGGTCAATTATGGTCATTTACCATGATGACATAATAACAACTGCAGAAATGTGAAAGCTAAAGTAGGGTTATTATTACTGTTTGTAAAGTCTGTGTCCCAGATGTTCCTGCCAGGAGAGAGAAAAGCTGGAGTGCAGAGATAGCTGACAATCGTGCTACCCATTCACATCGCCAGAGGACTGAACAATTTGCAAGACCAGGATGTAACAAGAGGGATGTAACAAGAGGCTAAAGCTGGCATTCAGGTTGCACCTCCTCCCTCACCTTGAGCTGCATGCTTTTTCCTTCCCGGCATGTCATACAGAAACACTCCCACCTCCGCACCCCTGCACTGTATCCCCAGGCTGAAAGAAAAAGGAAGAAATACAGGCAGAGCATTTGCCCAGAGAGATGGGCCAACAGCCAGTGTCATCCTCTGATATATAACTGAGGAGGAATTTATTTCCAACTAGTAGAGGATTGGGGGGCTCATAAAACTGTATGGCTTCAACCCTATGAAATAAGGTTAGTAAAATACATAAACTCTGATACTGCACTGTGAAGTATGCCTCTAGTCACCTGCAATTCACCAATGACTTCATGATAGATATTCCCAGCACCTGGAGGCTCCTTGTCAGCTGTGACCAGTGTGTGCCTTTTAGCAATGCCCGTCCTCCTTCCCTCCCCCACCCTCCTCTGCCGCCCTGGGCAGCTGTCGGGCGCTAGGGTAGCAGTAGGCTTGCTGATTGCGGAGATGCTTAGGGGATCCTGCAGCAGGCCTCTTGAGTGATAACACTCTGATAGCAAGCACCAGCATGAGACAAAAGCACAGTACTTGTCGAATGAAAAATACAACAGCAGTTGAATAGACGAAAAGGTAATAGAAAAAAAATCTAGCTCTAAAAAAAAAAATCAGCTCTGATGATGCCTATGTTTTTTTTTAATAGCGAAAAAAATCACAGTAGGCAGAAACTCCATTTTTTTTTAACACTTCATACTTCTGTCAGTGTGATGTTGAACAAGTGCCATTAATCAAGAGTGCTTTTATTCATTAGGCACAGTGATGTACTTGAATTGTTACTTTAGTATCATTGTTCAAAGCATCTGGAAGAGCTTTAAAGAAGCAGGAAAGAATTTACAGCTATAGTTTACAGCTAGGACTGGAAAAGAACTTTCTCACTATTAACCAAATGTTAAACGTGGTAATAATAGTAATAATACCTTGTATTTATGCAATGACTGTCTTCTGAGAAACTCAAAGTACTCAACAAGCAGTAGTATATTGGCTGTCAACAACATCCTTTTGAAGAAAGCTAGATGGAGTTATTATTATCCTCTTTGCTATCAGGCCAATAATATGTTCTTTGTGTTTACAGTTATCTCTGATGTACGCTGCAGGGGAGGTGACAGATGGGAAGGGGAAGATGGGGAGATGGTGTGTGAGTGATGGTGATAGGAGTGGATTGAAGGGTTCTGTGCAGCTTTTGAGGAACTAAGCCAAAATAAATCCTTTCCTTGTGTAGTGGTTGTGAAGGGTATGGTTAAATATGGTGGTAAAACTAGTCTCTCTGGGCAGTGGAAATTAATTATAACATTGTAATCAGAATGCAGTAACAAAGGAAATTTACTTGATGTACTTTGACTCCTGGGAGGAGGAAGGGACCCTCAGGTCTAGGGCAAGCGCCCTGACACCCCACCCTGATGCGACAGTCATGCTCCCTCTCAGAGTGGCTGGTTCTGGCCCCGCCCACCGTCTCACCACTGATTGGACCATGACTAGACCAATCAGATTCCTTCTCTCTGGCATTTGGTAATGGATGTGGGGGAAACTGGCGAACCTGATGGATTCCTGAACTCTAAAGTGACTGAAAGCCAGGCCTGTGATGACCCTATCTGGCCTTTGTGAGAACACAACAGAGAAAAGGGTGAGGGAGAAAGAAGGGAGAGAGAACACTTTGGCTCAGGTGGATGTTTTGTTTCTATCCTAGTCAGAGCCATAGCAGGCTCTACGGTCTATCCCCAGTTCTTTCCATTNCCCACAGGCAAATATATGGTCTTTAACTAAGGTGCAGAATGTCCCAAGGTAATGGTACTCAGAAGATTTTGTAAGGGTAAAGGACTCTCGGTGTATCTTATTTGTAGGGTCCTTGCCGCCTCTACATCTCTAACAGCTTTTGTAGGGAATTGAGCCCAGCGTAGAACATTTAGTGAAGTTTATAATTTGACTCTGAAAAGGGTGACTTTTTTTGGGGTGTGCTTTATTAGGCTGTTTCCCTTTCTTCAATCCTATTTGTTTGTATATTTGCACCCTCTACAAATTAGTAGGTTTTCCCCCTCACAGAGCAACAACTTGAAAGAGCTTAGGGAAGATTGACCTGTTTTGTGAATCGCTTTGATCCAATAATACAGAGACAACAAAAATCTCAACACTTGACACTTGGACCAGACTTTCACATCTGAGAGAAATACCGGAAGAAGTCTGCTGAGGGAAAAATACTCCCGTGCAATAGTGCACCCCCAAATTCTTAGTATCCAGCCCAAGACAAAGAAGGCACACTCCAATTCTATTCCTCTGTACATCTCTTATTCTCGAAGCATTTCGTATTCACCTCTGTTAAACAGAATAGAACAATGGGCATAGATGCTCAGAGCTGAAAAACTGCAGCGCTCATAACAGTAAGTAAGCAATAGAGTGCCATTTATTCCACAGGACAGTGGAGCCGCCAAAACAGTGACGCTGGGGGTGTTCTTAGAGGCTGCTGGGGTGGGGGTGGGCAAAGATTTTTGGAGTGAGGTAGGTCTTCCCAGCGTTTAAAAAGAATGACTTTGGATAGGTTATGGAAGCCTTCTGAGGCTGTTTCCTTGTCTTCCTTGCTTGTAAAATGGAGTTAACAATAGCTACTATGTAGTCTGTTGCAACAACGAAACAAAATGATGTGTATAAAACACCAGACGTCTGGTTGCAGGAAGAAAGGGAGTTGGGCGTATTTTGGGGAGGGTTTACACTATAAACTTTACCACCATGACTGAGATACCTCAGTGGTTAAGTGATGGCACTGAGATTCAGGATATATTTTCCCTAGATGTTTTTAATATCTGAAATTTAATGATTAAGACCCGAAAGAAATTCAAATGAAATTACATGACCCTCTGCATTGTTACTAAAATAACCAAAGTGTTTCATAAGATTGTTTCAACCTGTAATCCCTCAGCATGAAAACTGATGATACTAAGAATAACATGACTTAATGGGCAGTAGAGGGACTTCTCTGCACACTCATTTTGGAAAGCTCCACTTGCTGCACAATTAAAATCATACTTTAGGAGGAGGGGGGTTGCTGCCATCCTCAAGCAAGGCAGCTGTGTTCTGAAGTGGCTTTGGCAGATTACATGTGCTGACAGCAAACAATTCAAAAGGTCTCCCAAAGGACTAAAACTACCAGCAGAATAAAGCCCCTTGTCCTCAGTGCTGCAACCATTGAGGTCCTTAATCAGAGAACCCAAAATATTACATGATGTGACTTTTTTTGAGAGGAGAGAGAGAGAGAGAGAGAGAGAGAGAGAGAGAGAGAGAGAGACTGAGACTTAAGCAGGCTCTACGCTCAGCTCAGTGTGGAGCCTGGTATAGAGCTCATTCTCACCACTGTGAGATCATGACCTGAGCTAAAATCAAGAGTGAGTTGCTTAACCTACCGAGCAACCCAGGTGCCCCCAGGATATGACTTTTTACACTAGAAATGAGTGTAGAAATAATTGAAGAATTAATGATTCTTTAACATGAATCTGAATTTATTCCTATTTTCATAAAGTTCATTGTTTCTCTGATCTAGAGCCCAATTTCACAGGAAAAGCCTGAAGGAGCAATCTCTTTAGGATTTTTGATTGAATTTTATTACCTCCATCACTTATGACACTCATTCAAGAAAATTTTTAAAAATCTACATTTTAAGCAGTGATGACACAGTGTTGAGCAAAGCAGCCTTAGCCTTCCTGGAGCAAGGGATCTCCCTGTCTGTGTCATTTCAGCCTCTGATCGCTGATCTCACCACTAACAATCTATAATTTCCAGTTTCCCCTTGTGCTTATGGGCCAAAATACTTTCTTGTTGGAAATCATGGTATTTGGGTTAAATTCTAAACTCCTTAGCAATGAACACAGGGCTATTTGTGATGTGGCCTCTACTTAACTTGTAACTTCCTTCTCCAACCCCACAACACTCAACCTTTTTGTGATTCTTCCCCATGAGCCTCCCGCTCCTTTCTCCCCCAGCTCTTCCCCCTTAATCCCTGTCTGGTCTGTCCCTGACCTGTGTAAAATGTAACTGCTTCTCAGAATGTTTGTGACACCACAGGGGGAAGAAAAGGAATCTGATACTGAATCAGGGTACCTATAAAGGGGTCACCTTGGGGTGACCTCAAGAAGCCTTAAGGGAACCACTTAAAGTGGGGGACAGAGGAGGACTTTGATGAGTCTCAGTGTCAGTTGTGTCCTCATGAGTCAAGGTGGGAGTCCAGTCAGTGACTGGATCCGGTTGTTAGCATTATCCACCCCATGGCAATGTTGCTCTTGGTCACTGCAAGTCCTCTAAACCAGAAGCTGAGCTCAGTGATAGGTCAGAAAGCAAGGAGTGACATTAACATGGAACCATGAGCCCCTCTCCTGCTGCCGTGGAATTGCCGAACCTTCTTCTGTGATCAGACACCACTGGGGAGGCATGAGAAGAAGACAGAACACTCATGCATCTAAGTAATAACGCTACATTTTTGCTACTGAGTGAAAACAGAAGTACCAGAACATGATGAAATCAGCTAAAGAAAAGGGGTGTGTGTGTGTGCATGCACAGTGCATCTGGGTAAATTTTGACTCTCCTATGCATTTCTCTCTATTCTACTAAATTGCACTTAGCTGTAGTATTGTTATCCATCCCTTATCTTACCCCCAAGTAGATTTTAAACTTTTTCTCAGAGGTTGTGTTTTACCTCTTGATATCCTCAGATTCTAACGATGTCCTATATGAAGTAGGCTCTCAATGTATTAATAAGCATGGTTGTATCCATGTCATTATTGCACTACCTGAAGACTATCGGACACAACAATCTGTGAGAGTGAATAAAGACCTGGAATAGATGTAACTGCATTTGCATGTCCACTTTGGGGAAGTTTTCTTGAGGGAGATGAAACTTGAATAAAAGGAAGCTGGGATAAATACAGCTGTCCATAACAGAATGCTAGTTTATGAGAAGCCTGACACCGGGGGAAGGGTAAGTATCCATAGAGACTAGCTTGGAAATCAAAGCAGACAGGTCTGTAGCAGGAGATAATAAAACTATTTGGGGAAAGAAGATGGAACTGTGATGGTCACTGTCAAGATACTGAAAGTGATGCCTTGCGGCCTGGAGATGTAGTGGATCCTCAGCAAATATAGAAGAATGACCAGTGGGACAAGGAGTGGGAAGTACATTTGGTAAAAACATTTTGGATGATTGAAGTAAAGAAAAAAAAAGTGAAGATATTCTGTAAGAAAAGGGTAGGTTTCTTCCGTGTGTGCGTGTGTGTGTGTGTGTGTCTGGAAGTACTTTGTGCATGAACTGATATATATTTCATAAGTTAAAGAAAATACAGATGAAAACTCATTTTACAGATTAAATGAATTCATTATATAACATAAAGTACAAATAAAAACAAGAGATGCAAAATATTTATGATTATTTCTATATAGAATATTATCTATTATCAAAGTTATGTCTATTTCCCTATTACTTCCTATCACTGAAGTATTAGCTTTCAGCATAATTTAACTCATGATCATAAAAGATTATTAATATTTTTATTGGGGGACTAGTGAACTTCAACATATACTATCTTTGTAGAGAACATCAAATAAGACATTGTTCTCTCTTGGTGGTTTCATAACATAACTTAGAAGGGCCACCTTTTTTTTTTTCTAACTTAATGTGTGTCCATGGCTCATCAAGCATTTTAATATCCCAAAGGCCAAAGATACACTGCACATTTATATTCAGGTTCTGATATTTATATATTGTAATGTGCTGGGATCCCTATTACTTTCAGTAACACCATCTAGTTCTAAAGGGCAAAGTACACAGAATTCCGAATGAGTTCATCTTTTTTTTGTTTCTTCTTTCCTAAAGGAAAGAATGGAAAATTGTCTCTATTCTTAAGAATTGTAGAGCAGGGGACAGTGGAATTCTCTTTTACTTATTGCTGCTTGCACTAACTACTTGATGTCGAGGACTCTTATTTTCATTATTTCAATTATTTCTTAATTTGAAATGAATCTTTTTTTACTCTAATCAGCTGCAACTGTAATCATTAGAAACTGATTAGTAGTGGTGTGGAATCTTCATTTTTCTACATTGCCTTTACAGAATCATAGGACTTTAGAATTAGAAATAATCCTAAAGACTATTTATTCCAGTTGTCCCCAATGCCTACCCACAAACTTATTGCCACAAAACATCTCAAACACCGAGGACATTGAAAATGCAAACTCCTGAGACTCACCTGTCTTAGAGTAACTGAATCAGAATCGGTAGGGTGTGGCCCGGCTCTTTCTGAGAAAAGGGATTCTGATGAGACATTTTGGGAACTGATGAATTAAAGTGACTGTATTTTGGTTAGGGAAAATGCCTCTCAGATACCAGACATGTGCAGGGAGATGCTGGCTGTCAAAGTTAGAAATAAAGTCTGGAGTTGCCTTTTTGTAGTCTAGTGCTCTTTCAGGTGGACTAAATTCAGATATCTAAATTTGTTAGCTATTTCTTCATTCAGTTTTGACTGTGAATGACATTTGCTTTTATCCAATTCCAAACCATCATCAAAAGATCATTGTTATCCTCATAGAGGTTATAATCAAGAATAAGAAACTAAAAAATACAATTTGATACATCTATATGATAGAATTCTATATAGCTTTCAAAAATATATTTCAAAATTAATATTTCAAAAATATGTATGTACATACATGATGGTATGCTTCTGAGTTTGTAAAAATATGTAACAAAAATGACCAGTATAGCATAGAGGAAATGGTTTTTGTTTAAATATTTATTTATGCATTTTGAGAGAGAGAGTGAGCACATGAGTGAGGGAGGCACAGAAAGAGACAGAGAGAGAGAGAGAGAGAGAGAGAGAGAATCCCAAGCAGGCTGCACACCGTCAACACAGAGCCTGACACAGGCCTTGATCTCACAAATCACAAGAATCTGAGTTGAAATCAAGAGTCTGACACTTAATCAAGTAAGCCACCCAGGCGCCCTAGGTGAAAATGGTAACAAAGGTCATTTTTGGACTGTGAGACTGTCCCAATGTAGACATTTAGTGCTATAAATTTCTCTAAGTCATTCAGTCTCTAAGGATTCAGTGGTTTTTTTTTTTGTTTTTGTTTTTTGTTTTTTTTGTAATAATACCAGAGAGTCAATATTTTAGCCATTGCAGGCCCTCTGGTCACAACCTCATTTACTCAACTCTGCCATTTTAGCTTAAGGAGCCATAGACAGTATGTAAAAATTTAATGTAGCTATGTTCCAGTAAAACTATATTCACAAATTTAGCTGATGGACAGAATGTAACTCACAAACTCTAATTTGTCAACTGCTCTAGCTGCATCCCATAAGTTTTCACATGGTGTGTTTTCATCTGTAGTTAGAAATGCTAATTTTACTTTTGATGTTTTCTTTGGCTTTCCATGGTTTTGTTAAAAGTGTGTTACTTAGTTTTCAAATGTTTGCAGATTTTAAAGATATCTTTTAGCTATTGATATCTAAATTAATTCCATTATGGTCAGAAATATACTTTGAACTGAATTATTTAAAATTTATTGATGGGCACCTGGATGGCTCAGCCGGTTTAGCATTCGAGTTTGGCTCAGGTCATGATCTCACAGTTTGTGTGTTTGAGTCCTGTGTCATGGGGCTTTGTGCTGACAGCTCAGAGCCTGGAGCCTGCTTCAGATCCTCTACCTCCCTCTCTCTCAGATCCTCTCCCGTTCTCTCTCTGTCGGCTGTCTCTCTCTCAAAAGTAAATAAACATCAAATAAAAATAAAAATAAAAATAAAAATAAAATTTATTGAAACTTGTTTTATGGCCTAGAAAATGCTCTATCTTGGTAAACGTTCTGTGTTTATTAGAAAATAATATGTGTTCTATTGTTTTTGAGTGTTTTATAAATATCCATAGGTCAAGCTCAATAATAATAATTTCATATCTTCTAAATCGTATTGATTTCCTACCTACTCACCTTACAGTTTTTCACAGAGGGATGTTTAAATTTCTGACTATAATTATGGATTAGTCTATTTCTTGTAGTTCTATTAGTTTTCTGCTTCCTATATCTTAAAACTCTTCTTTTGCTGAAAGATTTCCTTTAACATTTCTTGTGGGGCATATCTGCTGCTGCTGAACTTTTTCAGCTTTTGTGTATCTGAAAATAATCTTTATTCTGCCTTATTTTTTGAAAGACAATTTCACTGGGGGTAGAATTCTAGATTGACATGAAAAGCTTTTTTCTCATAGCTTTAACTATATAGCTCCATTCTCTTCTTGTTTACATTGTTTCTGACAAGAAATCTGTCATTGTATGTTTGTTCCCTTGTATATAATATATCTTTTCTCTCTGGTTCTCTATCACTGATCTTGAGCTGTTTGATTATGTGGTTCCCTGGTATAGTTACCTTCATGTTTCTTTTGTTTGGAGTTCATTGAGCTTCTTTATCTGCTATCTTATAATTTTCATCAAATTTGGAACATATTTTTGGAAAAGCTATTATTTCTTTAATACTATTTATCATTCCCCTACCCTCCTCTGAGAACTCCGATTAGATGTTTATTAGGGTGCTTTATTTTTTTCCACAGGCTAGCAATGGTCTGTTAATTATTTTTTAGTCTTTTTTTCCCCTCTCTGCTTTAGTTTGGACAGTTTCTCTATGCTCTAAGCATGGTAGTTTTTCCTTCTGTAGTATATCATCTGCTTTTATTCCATTCAGTGTGTTTTTCATTGTAAATATTGCATTTTCATCTCTATAAGTTCAGTTTGGGTCTTCTTTTATTTCTTCCATGTATGTATTTAACTGCTCAAGTGTTCCTCCTGCTATTGAATACATGGAAAACAGTTATGGTAACTGTTCAATGTCTTTGTCTGGCAATGCTAACATCTGTGTCAGTTCTTGTTCACTTTGGATTAATTTATTTTCCTCCTTATTAGGGATCATATTTGGCTACTTCTTTGCATACCTGGAAATTTTGAATCAGATCCAGACATTGTGAATTTGAGCTTGCTGGGCGCTGAATGTTGTTGTATTCCTATACATTTTCTAGAGCGTTGCTATTGCATGCACTTATATTACTTGGAGACAGTTTGGTTTTTCTGGGCTTACAATTTAGCCAAGCTTAGTGCTCTTTATTCCCTTCTACTGAGACAAGAGCATCAACTCAACACGTCATCAATTATGAAGCTTTCCCATTTGACTGGTAAGAACAGGCACTATTTCTGGCCCGGTGTGGGTGCTGAATATTGCCTCCTCAAATCCTTTCAGGTAGCTCTTTCTTTAACCTTGGGCAGTTTCTTTACAGGCAAGTGGTGATTAGTACTCCAATTAATACTCAGGGGGAGCCCCTCTACAGATCTTTTGAGTAATTTCTCTGTGAAGTTTTTTCCTCTCTGGTATTCTGCCCTTCATAATCTAGCCTCCTCCTTCTTCCCAGATTGTCGACAACACATCGTCAACTCACGGAGTCCCCTGGGCTCAACCTACTTCTCCCAGGGATTGTTCTTATCAACATGTACTCCTGATATCTAGATCTAGTATAGTATCTGAAACATAGGAAGTTCTGTGGAAATTAGATCTGTCATCTATCTATCTACCTACCTACCTACCTATCATCTATCTATTTATGTATTTTAGTTAAAAAGTCTCTGCCCTTGCCACAGATTGGAGGCTTTCCACTTGAGTGAATCATTTATGGAATGTCTGCCTCCTAGCCAAATACGAGGCTTATCAACCAAGAAGTGGCCTTGGTATCATTGCTTTTTACAAGGAGAATGTCAAATCATCTGCAATGATGCATTGGCTTTAAAAGATCACCAAATGAGCACTATTTACTCAGCTTTCAATGATCGTAATACAGGTCACTATAAATATGTATTTGAATTAGTGTGAAGATATATATAGATATATAATAAGCTACTAAATTTAAAATCCATTATATGGGTGATTCTTAATTTGGTATGTATCAAAATCATCTGGGAAGCTGGCTTGTACCTAAGAGATTCTGGATTCAGAATCATTCTCCAGATCATTCTACTGGGATTAATACATGGGTACATTTAGGAAATGGGGAAATGCAAAATGGGGAAAATGGGCATTCTTAAGTCATTGAGTAGTTTTGAGACTCAATGAAATAATGCATTCAAAGCATGTAATTCAGTAGTTGCATGTAGTGAATGCTTAAATATCATAAATATCATGTAAAATATATTTTCTTGAGGAGAGATATACATGTACACAATAGACAATTTGTTGCTTGCCTTTACACAGTGATAATTTATACCTGCTCTCTAGAATTTCCTGTCACCTTAACCCAGACTAGTCTCTAATGACTGTTAAATTACTGAGAATTTAGGAAATTAGAAGTTTTCTATTAGCAGATGTAAATGTAAGTAATTGGGGATTAGAATCACAATGGAAAAATAGGCAAGTGAGAATAACTGGAAAGTGGGCTCAGTTTAACTACAGGAGTCATACAAAGTATTTTCTTCAAGAAAGTGAGTCACTGGGGGTGTTCAATTTAGAAGATTTCTTCATAATATTGTGAGACTCGGGTGAATCTTTTCTGTAGGCACGTAGGCCCTTTTAACTCACCTTATTTCCTTTCATTTCCTTGGATGGAGCCAAGGCTTGGTTAATAGCAGATAGAGAGGTGTGGGAATATTAGTATTAGGAAAGAGCTAGTTTTCCTCTATTTAACTAGGAATCCAGGTCTTTGCTAGCCATATTAAGTTATAATTCTGTAAGAAATGCCTCAAGTGAACTTAAGATACAAGTCCCTAAAAGCTCATCTGGGATATTAGGTTTCTATTAACAGACTCTAGTCAAGTCACAGTTTATTTTCATGATGTACCAGATAATATAGGTCAGTAATATAAGTGGGAAAAGTGCCATGATCACCTAAAAATCAATCAATTCACAAGGTAAGACTATTCAACAATGAAAATATTCCCTGTGAAATGTATTACAAACAAGGAGATCCCCCCCTATTCCTTTATGATTGTCCTATAATATGTACGTCTGGGGACTGATTTCTTTCATTAATAACCACTCCTCTAGAATGTATTGAGATCTTGCAGGGTATAGTTCAACTCTGCATGAAACATGATGGGAATTCCAATAAAAAGGACAGTACATCTCCCAAATGTCCAAGAAGCTGAAAACGAAATCTCAAAACTTAGAATCCCTAACAGTGTCTTAACTGTTTCCAGCACAAATGAAAGATTCACTCTATGCCCCAGATCTGAAAGCTTTCTGATTTATATTGAAGCATATTATTTAGTAAAATAAGTTATTTTAAAAAACCCAATAGATGTGATGCCCCAAGACCCAAAAGACAATACTGCATGCTTGTAATTTTCAATGATAGATTTGTTATTAATATCAACAGTAGTAATTTTACATACTAGTTCTTAACTCCCAGGCACCTCCCAAATTCATATTATATAATAAGACATGCACATGTGCTTTGAGCTTGGCTAATGACATGTAGAATCAATTGTTCTATATCCAAAAGTAAAGCTAGATAATTAAAAGAAAAAATCATTTGGGGAATTGAGGCGTCACAAGGACAGTTACATTGCAGATTGTGTATATGTGTAGATGGTAGGGGAAAAGTGTTTTACTGAAATAAAGGTAAGAAAATGATTGCACTAGCTACAAAAGCTGAAATTGTGTTTCATTTTGAAAACAGCTTTCATTTTGATAAGAGTGATGTTAGATATTTTTTCCACACCATTTACCTAGCTCTTCTCTTTATTCAATTATTTAGCAATGATAAGTCAAATAGCATTTAGTTTACTAAGGTTTCTACAGTACCATGTGTTGAAATCATAGGTGATTTATAGCATGCAAAAACATTTCTGTGTACTAGATCTAATTAATTGTATTTGTAGCAGAGAGTAAATATTTATGTACGTACTAATCACATTATAACTCTTACACCTGAAAGCACGTAGATTGGTTTTAATAGCAGAGCCACAAAAGACATTGTTAATAAAGTTAGGCCATGGAGTTAACCACATACATTTTTTGGAAAGGCATGAAAAACAAGTATTTTTATGTTAAAGATATAATTTAAATATATGTTTTCTGTTACAGTTTTACATAATAACATTTTTAGTTTAGTTTTTTTATTTTTTTATTTTTAAGGAGTCAGTGCCCACTTGAAAAAAATCTATGCACAGGACCACCTGTGTGGCTCAGTCAGTTAAGTGGCCGACTTCGACACAGATCATGATCTCGCGGTTCACGAGTTCAAACCCCATTTTGGGCTCTATGCTGACAGCTCAGAGCCTGGAGCCTACTTCGGATTCTCTGTCTCCCTCTCTGTCTGCCCCTCCCCTGCTTGCTCTGTCTTTCTCACTCTCAAAAATAAATAATAAAACATCAAAAAAATAATAAAACATAAAAAAACCTATGCACACATCTTTTGGAGATACAATATTTTAGTGGATTATTTAACCTATTCTGGGAAGCCCACACTTTCCCCCCACAAATGTCTGTAGCAAGTGATTAAAATGCTAGTGTCCAGTTGGAAGCAATCATGAATATCAGTTGGCAGCTTGTAAGTAGATGTATTTTTCTTCCAGAGGATGTTATGCTGTGCTCCTCAAACACATTCGACATCAGGCCTATTGAGAAATCCTCTTTGTGAGCACGGTGGATTTCACAGTAGCTTCCTCACAGGTTCATGTGTTTAATTAGCTGACAGAACAGATGAAACAGAAGGGGCTGAAGACTTGCAAGTGAAAATAACGTGAAGGTGTAGCATAGATTTTATTGTGTCAAGAACTATTAACAAAAAACTAAATAAGAAAAAAGGAAAAGAGAATAAACTTTTTCATTTGTTAAGGAATCCAAATTTCCTAATTCACCTGGTTATAATCAACTGTAGACCCCACAAACAATTCACTCAGCATCAGAATGCCCCAGTTTCAGACAGCATATCTGAGCTCAGGTCAGTGAAGCCAAATTGAAAAATAAGGATGAGACTGTGGTCCTGGAGGTAGCCAAGGAAACTGAGATTGATGTAGTCTAACCATAGCCCTCACTTTATGTTTTTAATTTATAAGCAGAAGCGCCAGAAATAGTGTTCACATGTCACGCGCTTTGTTGTATCCCAGATGTTACATATTCCTCTCACCTTTTAATGGAATTCTCTTGTTTTTAAAATATACATATTCAGTATGATGCTCTTGTGTACATATACGTTAACTATAGGAACTATCTAGACAAATGTGTAATTTTAATAACTTCTATGTTGTATGAAAGCTTGGAAATAGTTTTAAATCAAAACCTTTGTAACTTGCTACCAGAAAAAAATATATAGGAAGTATAACAAAAACTTATTTAAGAAAATGTTTTATTAGCCTAAGACCTGGGTTCACTGTCCCATTTTACATGATGAACACTGATAACAGTAAAAATGAATGTGGTCAAATTTAGGATTTATTTAATCTCTTAGGTTATAGTACTTGATTCAATGTGAGGGAGGTTAATTTCTTTTCAGATTTTTTTAAGGACGAAAACATCCTTATTTTAAGAAGGAAAAAAATGGCTTTGAAGAGATTATACCAAAGATTCTAGGGATTCTTACATGTCAAATAGCTTATAAAATAGGATTTCTTGAGGTGCTATTTGCAAATAATCCAAAATATGTAAATTTAGACATGACTGGCTTTTACTTCCGGATGAAGTGCTTGGAAAACCATATGACAATTGTGGCAGGATCAAAACGCAGGTGGCAAATGGAGAAACCCTTTTCTGAATCCTAGGTAATAATTATGGATTAAATTATACTAGTTGTTTCTTCAAATGGTCAAATCAGGCATTTGGGTCGCTGGCCTTGTGCTTCTTTGTACCTGTGGTGGACCTGGCAATTCTTACTGCCCATTTCACAGTTGGAGCACATGGACTTTGTCTGGGGTCCTTACACTATGCTATGTGAGTACCCTTAACACAGTGGCCAGAACTCCTTTATCAAGGGAACCTATAAAAAGCACATTTAGGCCTGGAGATGCTAGTCTATTAGTGGAAACTCAAAGGCAAATGTGAACAGTTAGAGCCAGGGAGAAGCTTCTAGAGCCTCTAGACGGAAAAGGTTATTTGAGAGAAAAAGAAACATTCCAAGGTCAGACCTTTTCAAACCAGAGCAGATCACCTTTTCTTACCTCCCTAGTTGAAGTCTAGGGTTTTCAGAATCAAGGTGGGAACCTGGCCTGTGGCCAGAGAGACCCTGTTGCATGTGCCAATTGGTATTCATGCCTGCCTATTGGATATGGCAACATAGCTGATTTCCTTTTTAAATTCTTGAAAGTAAAGATGGCAGAAAAATTTATTAACATTCTGGATATCATTGGAAATTGGTTAAAGATTAAAGTCATAAAGTTCCTGAAGGCCTGAGTTTTGGAATGTCTCTGAACCTCATAAGACCTTTAGATGGCTACCACTGTTGCCTTAGGTTGAAAGACTCACCTTGTGCCTAGTAATATGTCTGAGTTGGCTTATTGTGGCCTTTTGAGATAGAGTCACCATTGAAACATGATAAAAACAGGCTTTTACTTTTGGAGCCAGGCTCTCCTTTGATAACTTTAGGCTTTTGAGGGAAGTCGTCAACAGTTGTAGATAAGTAATTTTGTGATTAGTACAACGCCTGTTGACTGAAGGTACAATAATAATAGTAGCATTTACTAATTGTGCTCTGATAGGTGCTTTATATATATCATCTCAGTTAAGCCTCACAGCCCTCTGTAATAGGACTATTGTTCCTATTTTGCGGATGAGGTTAAATAATTTGCTAGAGGCCACAGAGCTGGGGTGGTAAATCCAGGGGTAGAAACCAGGTGGTCTGCCTCCACATCCTGGTCTTTGTAGCTACAATGACAAAGCTACCTTTGAATTCTTTTGGTTAGCCTCCTTCAGCTGCCCACGCTTCCAGTGGGTAAGAACTCCTCAAGAGACAGCCTTCCATCCTTTGCTTTAATTCTCTGCTCTACTTTATCTTCTCATTTTCTCATTTAATTATCGTCCTTTATATTCTTTTCTTATAACTTTCCAGAAGAGTCAGGAAAGGGAGCCTACATGGGGAAGTGGGAGTGGGGAGGTGCTCGTCTTATTTAGATGACACAGTCAGGGGTGGTAAGAAGGAGATGGAGTCTGATTTTTTAATTATGGGGATTATTACAGCTCTTTTTCTATCCTACCTTAATCCTTCACTACATGGTGAAGGTATCAACACAGAACCACTCTTGAATAATTGTTCATGTGTATGATCTAAGACAGGCAGGTCAGGTTAGGTGAGGGTGAAAAGACAGAATTGAATATAAGACAAAAAAAATCTCTAACTGCCACATAAAGAAGACTTGGCCAGCTTTTCCTATTAAAGTATTACCCTCTATTTCTGGTGTATTTTTTCTGTTGCTTAGAAACATTTGTCAATATTTGTTTTTAAATATACTTTTACAATATAAATACAATGAAAACATTTCAAGTCACTTACATAAAAGTTTAGTATATCCAGACAGTTCTATTAAATAGTGAATAGTTTGATCTTTGCATATAGTAAATCATCATGAACTCTTAATTTTTATCAAAAACAGACTAAATAATTGAGAAGCAAGACAAAACATGATTTGGAGTACAGATCGACTGATATTTGAATATCCTTATTTCAGAGTGCTGCTGTACTTTAATTGAAATGATTTAATATCATTTTCATTTTGTTCTTCAAAATAGCCTATATGGTAAGTATTATCTTTATTTAGGGATTAGAAAAATAAAACAGGTTATGTTTTATTCAGGATTTTGAATGAAAGAAGCCATTCTTACACTAAGAAAATTTTTTTTAAAAGTGAGACAATCATCTATACAATAAAATCTCAAAC
>NW_027531026.1:1890758-1909873 GCF_008692635.1 Crocuta crocuta | reverse complement strand
GATTGCATTTTCTTCAGATAAAAGGTGTTTTTTTTTTAAAGAGCAAATTCCTGAAATAGATATTTCTCTCTCTTTAAGAATGGCATTGTTTAATTATGGAACAAGCAAGAAGGCTTTAGACTGCCTGACTCACATACCATTTCTTTTGGTATGTCTATTTAAAGAAAGTCATAAAGGAGAAAATCACAGCATGGCAGCTATGTTAATGACTGATGAAAAAAATAAAGTAAAAGACATTTTTTTTTGTATACAGTTAACCCTTTACAACAACTAGATTAAATAGCTCCACTTGATAACCATATTTTCTAAAATTTTTCTAAAATGAATTCAGTACCCAAACTTGAAAACTATATTCCACAGCCTTCACAACAAACTAGTAAATTATTCTAAGCTTTATTTAACCACTAACTGATGTTTGCAAAAAATCAGTTTTGGACACAAATACAGAAATTAAATACAAAAACCAGAAGTACGCATGTCACTGCCACTGAGAATAAGATATAAATACATGTGATCACTCACAAAACCACATTCTTTTCTCTCTTAAGAGACTAGAGAATAGAAACTATAACTGTATCCCTTTACTGTCCCATTTGCCTCTCTGAAAAAAATATATCTAGCCTCTTTGTTTCCTAACATGCATTGGCCAAACACAATAGTATGTGATTTTCCTGTGGGAACTATTTCCTTTTCTTAAATCTCAGCATGAACCCAGAAGACTCCCTTGTTCTTAACTTCCTGTTTTGGCATAACAGTAGTTCAAGGAAAAGGAATTCAGTGTCTTTCTTTCTCTCTTTCTCTCTTTCATTCTTTCTTCTCCGGAGGAAAAGGTGAACTGGCTTGAAACTGTAAGAACTCAATGCATCATGACAATTGGAATTAGCACATTGCTGTGGTGACCCCCTACCAGCTGTTGTCATTTGGAGTGTGAGTGCCAGAGAAGCTACAATGGGTACAGGCATCCTCTTGAATAAAAAAGAGAACGTTATAAACTAAACACATTAATTGGCCAAAATGTAAAATCAATAAAAATAAATGAGCTGGGAACCAAAGCAGATGGACACTGCTTGCTTGTTTCTTTCTTCACCAGAGCTTTTCTGTTTAAAACCATCTGGAGAAATGTAATGATGAAGTGAGTGAACATGGCTCTCCTGGTCACAAAACAAATACTAGTGTCAGTTCACCATTTTGGAAAACACTCACTAAGCTAAGATGGGACCAACTTACATAACATGCTCTGAATTTGTCTAAGATAAAGAGGTTCACGTGTCAGTTATGGTTATAGAGAGTCAGGTGTTACTAGTGTTGAGTCAATGAAAATTATTATTTGAGCCGTTAATAGCTTACTCCCTTGCCATTTTGTATAATAATCTCCTATATCGCATAAAATTGCTTTGAAGCCTGTGATCAAATATTGTCCCATTGGAAAAATATCTGACATCTGTATTTTCTTGGTAAGGTCCAGATTGGATCAAATGCAAACTTTATTTGGAAAACATAAGATATAAAATGGTCTTTTTTATGTGTTGTAATTGGAAGCATTTAGCACGAAGAAACCAGAATCACAGAACAGCAGACATAAGTTTTATTTTTAGACAGAAATAACAATGTCCATCATTTCTGCTTGCTGGCAACTATAAGTAGAAAAAGGTTGGCTCTCTATTGATCATTTCAATGGAACATAAACTAATGGTTACATTATTCATATACCATCAAGAAACAGGCCTTTCATAAGCAACATCCTTTTCATTCTTATACGTACCCCAGATATAAACTAGGTATTAATTGGAAATCTCGTCTTACATTATGCAGATGGTAAATGTTTCTCCAGAAAAGCACCAGTTCGATGTAAATTGTTCTCAAATGTCCAGGTGCTTAAAGTTATTATTGGTAACAAAATCAATGAGTGGCATATAAAGATGTGTTTTGTGCCTCATTTCTCTAAAAAAGTAACATCTACTTTTTTAAATGTTTACTTACTTTTGAGAGAGAGAGAGTGAGCATGAGCAGGGAAGGGACAGGGAGAGAGGGAGACACAGAACCTGAAGCAGGCTCCAGGTTCTGAGCTGTCAGCACAGAGCCCAACACGTGGCTCAAGCCCACAAACCATGAGATCATGACTTGAGTCATGATCAAACTCATGCGTTATAGCTGACACTTAACTGTCTGAGTCACCCAGGTGAGCCACATCTACTGTTTTTAATAACAATTTTATAAATTCAGGCATGGAGTCATAAAGAGACAAAAAGCCATCATCTGTGTTCCTCATTACTGCTTCATCATGCTTAGATGTAACATCAAGATAGAGAGTATTTTCAAATCTACTTGTGTGATTATGATCCCAGAAGCATATTTTAAGAAAGTCAGTTGGCTTTTATTCATTGATGTTTTTGCTATCACTTTGCCTGTTAATAGATTGGAGTTTAGTTAAAAATCAAAATTTCCTAACTTTTTGTACTCTAAACCCTTGAATTTAGCTCTAATAGAAATACAAGCAGCTAATGGCCCAACTTCTATGCAGATAGAAGCCTACAGGGCCAGATTAACAATAACAGTGGTGGGACAGAGCAGACTTGCAGGGCCTGGGCTTTGTACTAGATCTTTACCTGACCCAGGGTAGCCATGGTCGGGCACCGACTCAGCAGGAAACCTGGAAGCTCTGTCCTCCTCAGCAAATGGTACAGACCCACTAAGAAGTGGCGATGGGTCTCTTTTAATGAGAGGAGCTCTGGATAGGGAAACTAGCAAAAGATGAACATGGTCTTAAAAAGCATGAAGGCTAGGTCTGCCAGGGAGCTCTGTATCTTGGCATTTATCCTCAAAGGGTGTACAGTCCATCTGTGTGAGGTGAATTCTGACAATTGTTCACAAACTGACTCCAGCGTAAGGGGGCATTAATAAGAACAAGAAATGGTCTGGCTCTAGAAAAAAAAATGCTATGGGCAATGACAGACAGTTGTCCAGACAAAAGAAATAAGGCAGAAACCACTTCACCAAACTGGGGTTGAAGGTCAGAGCCGGTTTGGCAAATGTGACTTGCCAGAGGAGTTAGCTGAAACTTCTTGAATCCAGTCCCTTTTCTGCCTCTTGGTCCGGACTGGACCAGGAAGTTGCAGGTATAAGCAAATGACTTGATTTCTGGAAAGCATCTGGAAGTGTGAGAAACATGCTCAGAAGTACCTTGATGGTAAAAAAGAAGAGATTTTCACCAGCTGACTCTGCAAGGAACTGTCTTGCGTTCACTTGATACCTTTAATTGGATTTTCTCATAAACTATACAAGTTTCACTTCAGACAAAGTATTAATGGCAGACAAGTCCTTCAGTAAGTTTGCTAGCACCTACTTTATGCAAAACCAAATTTCACTAGCCAGAAGGAAAGGATAATTAAGAGGAAAAGCAAATGAAAGCATCTCTGCCCTCCAGAAATTTAAAATCTAATACTTATGAAGAAAGCAGTATTGCATGTAGTAGAAACTGAGAGCTAATAATAGATGTTAGATTTTGGAGCTGAAAATTTCTTACTTGACAAGAAATAATAGTTTCAGAGCCATAATAGCAGAAAGATTATCCAGCCCTTGGATGATCCCATCCAACACCAACATATAATACAACAAGCCAGATTTCAATGTAGTGATGTCCCTAAACCATTGAAAAAATAGTTTCTAAACTATTGTAAAACTAAAAAAAAAACCAACCAATGAATAAGAAGGAAAAAAATAAAGGAAGCCAAAAGTGGGGAGGTAGAAATACTGTTATGTTAGGATCAGACCTATCGGAAGCATAGGAAATTGTTCTCGATATAGCCTGCAGAAGAACCAGAGTATGGGGTGAAGATGTAAGCTTCCGGACACTTGCCCCCAGGGCAATTCCATTATACTAAGGGAAATATGTCTCCAGATTCTTTCTCCTTGTTCTCATATTTTGTCTTAATCACTAAGTAAGTGTGCCTGTTATTTCAGTATTTTACAAAAGCAGTTGTCTAGATCTATCTTATTTTGATTTTGAACATTTTCTCAAATGATCCAGCTTTCTTTTTCTAAGCTGAATGTGTCACAGAAACCTATAAATTGCAGTAATAAAAATGGAGTTTTATTACTTTTTCCCTAAGCTATTAAAATGATTCAGCATTAGATTCTTATCTAAGTCAAAAGAGAAGTAAAATAACTTAAGAGGATGGCATGGTTTCTTATAGTCAAAACTGGAGGAGGAGCTCCTGAAACTCATTGTTCAAGTAGCAAGGCTAGGATGGGTTCATTTTTTTTTTTTTTTTTTTTTTTTTTTTTTAGTTTCTTTTTTATTTTTTGAGACAGAGAGAGAGAACGTGCGCGAGCCAGTGGGGGAGGGGCAGAGAGAGAGAGAGGAGAGAGAGAGAGAGGATCTCCGGTACGCTTCACACTGACAACAAAAAGCCCAATGTAGGGTTCAAACCCACAAACTGTGAAACCATGACCTGAGCCAAAGTCAGATGCTTAACTGACTGAATCACCCAGGTGCCCCAGAAGGATTGACTTCTTAATTCTAAACCATGCTATACACAAATAAAGTGCTACATACTAACTAGGTTGTAAAAGAATAACTCTAAGAATAATTTCAGAGCCACATAAATTAAAAAATAATGATTTCTCCTAATAGATAAAATCAGCGAGTGAATAAAAACCTGTAGCCCGTCTTAAAAATCCTTAATAACATAATATTACATACAAGAAAACAATGAATTGGCTCTACAAAAGACAATGCACTCATCAATCAGAGGACAATGAAGTTCCCACCATGTGTTTAATATAGGGTCTCATGGTTGTGATGTTTATGATTTCCCTTTTGGCATCTTCTAGAGGTGGGAGTGATAAATGTTGCCAAAATTTAAGAACTTGCATCCAAGTTAGCACTGAGAAGATTCCATTGCTGAATTAAGATAGAGAAACCTGAATTCACTTTCATCTTTTTTTTTACTGGAATAATTAGTTCATAATGTCAAGACACACCACGTTAGGCAAAGATACTAGAGTTCACCAACACTGCTAGGCATGACTAGGAATTCTCACATACCAAGTACATCACATAGCTGTTTCTTAGTGGTAAATTGCACTCACAAAATAGTAACAGAGTTTTCAGAATGGAAAAATGCATATTATACATGTATGGTCTTTGTTGAAAATAGAGAAGGTAAATATAAGAGAAAATTAGAAATTCATAATTTGACACATACATAATTCTACATAATAAAAAATGTTCTTAAATTAAAAAATACATATGTGAAACAACTGTTATTAAAATTCTCAGGTGGTTTTTATCAAACCCTTTGAAAACATTTAAGCGCTGGTATATATACTTTATTTTAGAAACAAAATTTTAAATTCGGGTACATACGGATTGATGCATTAGCTAGATGCTCATGTTACTATATTCTAAATTTGTGTCTTTTGGGACCCACTATTTTTCTTTAAATTTACCTACATTAACAAATTTACATGTGTGGTGATTCTGTGGTCACTGAACATATGTTAAATATTAGACTGTTTGTTAAGGTTTCTCTTAAATTTTTACCCACTGTGCAAATAAACAAAGAAGACTTGTCACTCAGAAGGCCTACATCCAAAAGGACTGTAACTATGAAATATATGTTTTCAAGTCATGCTCCATGCAGAGCTGTAAGAGACTGTGATCTTGTAAAGCAGTGACAGGCAGATATTTGAGGGCAGAGTGACTGATGATTTTAATTAATACAACCAAACACTCATCAAAATCAAATGCTTCAAAGTGGTCACCTTGTAGGTATTAAATACTCATTTCAATGTTGCTACCATTGCTCAAACCAGTATTGGATGTTCTTTGGTAATTGCCTTTAGATGTTACTGCCCCCTCTTTTGAACATTTTTTATAATGGAAAATCTTCGTCCAATAAAAGAAGACTGACTTTGGGGAACTCCTATGGAGTGAAGTGTGGTAAACTTGATATCTGTGATGTCTGTACTTTGGTTTAAACATACAATCTCACTATAAAGTAAGAATACTTTTCTAGTAGGTGATGATGAACCTTGAAAGCAATTCCACAAGAAGTGTTTCATAAATGGTTTGAGCAATGGGGAGTGGGGAGGGTACTGGCTTCCATGAAACTTGTATATAGATTCTTGGGGTAGCTGCTGTAAAGACCAGCCAAATGTCTCATTGCATCGTAGTGGTCATACTTGGTAAGAAGAGACAAAAGAACAGTTTTGCTGACTGACTTTCCGATGAAACCTCCCAATGGGACCTGGGGCTTTAACATTTAGCCTGCAAGTAAGGAGGTTTGACTTTTCCTCTCAGATTTTCCCTCTAAGGAGTTTGGCTTCTCAGCATTGTCTTTACAGCCAAGTTCCCTAGGCTGAATGAGAAAATTAACACATGTACTTTCTGAATATGCGCTGAGCATGAACTGGAAGGCCTCAGGTCAGGTCAAGCCTTGAGCTTCTATATACAAACATTTCTTGGCTCTCCTGCTGAAATTGAAGAGAGTGCTACTGATAGTATTTTTACCCCAAAAGATCGTAGGGAAATTATACCAGAGTCCATCCAAATATCTTTATGTGAAAGCTCCAGGGGAAAAAAAAGGCATGCAATCTTACAGTTTTACAATGTTCTATGTGAAAACCACTATATAATTTTCTGTCCTGGGAAATTAAATTTACTTAAAATCTTCAATAATCAAGTAGAGAGAAAATTTAAGATTCTGAAAAGGGAAGAACCTTTGTGTGTAGAAAGCACTGTATCAGGTACTTACCAACTTCAGAAATGACAGTTGAAACATTTTGTCAAAATTCATTCATTCCACTGAATCTACCACAAGTAAACATTACCATGAGTTACCTGTGCCTGAAAAAAAAAATAATTAAAATGTCCCTACCAACTCAATTTTAAAAATCTGATTTCTATTTCGTTGAACTGTTCTTTCTCATAGTAACAATAATATTCAACTTAAGTGAAAATTAGGTCTGCTTCCCTTCCCCCAATAATAAAGTGAGTATGACACTTCTCACTTGGAAAAATATACCATATTTAATCCAACAGAAGAAACAGGGTATATGCTCACAGCATTTAGGATATTTTCAGCATGGTTATTCTTTGAAACAATTCATTCAATTTTTGCTTTGTGTCAGATGCATGGGACTGTTTGAGGTAATGTTTTTCTAAGGTTGAAGGGAGTATTGCTTTGTCTATACATCAGTATAGTCCTGCAGATTGGGTTTAGAAGAATCTTTAGAAGGTATATGAGAAAAATCTCTTTATTTTTAAGACGTTGATAAGTACTTAAGAAAAAAAGATAAATGTGATCCTGCATAAAGAGTAAAATTCCATGAAATTAACTTTTTGCTATGTTCTTAACAGTTAAAAAGAAATTAAGCAAAGTATGTGGCACATTTCTTTTTTTAACTACAGTTCTAATATAGATTGAAATAATTTTATAGTACTGTTAAAACTATTAAATAACTTATTTTCTTGGGAGGGGCACAGTCTTTATAAAGATGCTAAACATAAAAAATTCTAGACAGAGAACATAGACCTTATTACGAGATCATGTATGCAGTTTGACCACAAAAAGCCACATAACAAAATGATAAAACAGAATTAAATTTTAATTTGAAGGAACAAGATAATAATTGGAATTATGTTTTAGTGCTGAAACCAAAATAATTTCTGACTTGCTTGCAATCTTTAAATGTGATGGAAGAGAAAGAACTCAGGAAAGGCACCTCTAAAAAATTACAATATGAATTTTTTGCAAAGTAAATATTATCAGTTATTTTCACATAATGGAGGGTACTGAACAAAATTTTGATAATTTTCTTACTATAATGATTTATTATTAAATAGAATTATTTCAGTGTAATTTTCCAGACAACTTAAAAAAGAGTTAAAATTATGGCCTAAATAAAGGAAAATAAAAAGGTACTTTAAGAACATTTAAAAAGTCCTATTATTGCAACTTAAATGGCCAGTTATTTTACATTCTAGCTACTTGCCTATGATAGAGGAGAATCTAAAATTGCCAACTGATGACTGAATTAAACATTTATTGTACATTAATAGAAGAATTCTCAGGTTTCTTTTAGAAATCAGCAAAGGAACTGAACTCATCAGTATAAAACTAACAGGTAACACGCATTTGCAGAAAATCAAATCTAATGAAAATAATAGTAGCAACAGATTTTGTCATTTAATTATCTATTTAAGTTACATATGGAAATTTAAAGCTTCTAAACTGGCTTATAGCATTCATAAAAATGTATACACACCATCATGATTTAAAAAGGGACTGTCATCCAGTTCATAGTTTGGCAACTTTCTTGTTTGTTAACTATTCTTTTAAAAAAATGTTTTAAAATACTCATTAGACATTTTGATTTCAAAGTGTTAGGCATACATAATACTTCAAAATTTTTGTTTAGAGTATAGCCTTAGAAAGTATAGAAATAAAAATGGAAAAATAAAAGTTATGAATTATAAAATTTGATGACAAATGTTTAAACATTTTAAAAGACTGCAATGCCCAATTTCAAAGTTTAAGCTAACTAATCCAGGGGACTCCAGAAATGGAAAATATTGATTAGCAATAAAATGAAGTTTTGAGTAAATTTTAAATCATTCAATACAAATTTAATTTATAAATGTAATTTAAAATTTTGCAAATTGTGTGAAAAGAAATAAAAATTTGCCTAACAACAAAGTAATTTCATACTGTTCTCATTTTCTATGTTTATTGTATCCAACTTAAAATTTCAATTACCTATGTTTATTTTGGAGATTCGTAATTCAGAGGTGATTTTAACAAAAATAAAAACCTTTGCATTAATTCCTAAGTTTTATTTTTTAAGGAAATATTATCAATGCATTATTTCAAATACTTACTACTGTTTTTATCCATCAACCAGAAAAGAATTCACCAAGATAAATTTGTTTTTAAATTTGTTTTCATTTTGCACAAACCTTGATTTCTAGTCTTCTAAGACAATAATCATTACTAGAGATAATTTTTTCAGATGTCAATTTAGTGGCATATAATGCTGTTTCTACAGCTAGTGCTAATTATTTCTCTTGAATAGGAAATTACTCACCTTTGATAGCAAACTAATATTTTCAGTATCTAGCGCTTTTAACTATGATTGTTTTCAATAGCAATACTAGCTGCCTTTTTCCTAACTGTGTAACTATTTCCAGCACAAAAAGTTGCCTTTACACAAGCATATTTTCTTTTTCCTTCACTCCCTTCCCTACACCCCCTTCTCTTCTCTCTCCTCCCCTCCCCTCCCTTTCTTTCTCCTCCCCTCCTCTCCTCTCTACTGTCTCCCTCCCGCCTCACTCTCTCTCTTCTTCTCCCCTCCCTCTCCTCACACTCTCCTCTCCTTTTCCCCTCCTTTCCTTTTCTTCTCCTTTTCTCTCTCTGTCGCTCTCTTTTTTTTTTTTTTTTTACATTTGTTGAAGTTATTGAATCAAGTAGCTGTTGAGAGGGAGGAGCAAATGTTATTACCCATAGTCAACTGGCAAGACAAATGAAAATCTTTATCTGAGGAGAAATCATTAAAGCAAGCAGATTTACAGAGAATAAGGCCTGAGAACAAGGAGAAGTTGTCGGAGTCTAGCACATGAGCTTAATTCTTGTTTAGGACTTTTTGGTGAAATGTCTTTCCTTTACTTTCTGAAATGCACTCTGCTGATTAAAAAACAAAAAGCTGACAGTTAATTAGCACAGAGTCTTATTACAGAAGACTCCTCTAAAGCAGACATATTCAACTTATACTGAGGTGATTGTCATAAAGGGGTTGTTTGCTGTGGCGCTCACAGATGGCAGGAAAGACAGCCCAGGAACGCAAACAGCCTGATAATCACGATAGCCTTAAAATATGGGTGAGTTTTCAACTCTGATTCTGCCAGCAGCCTCTTTTCAAATATCTTGGGTTGTTATGTCCAAGTGGTTTACTTTAAAGCAGCCTTGTCATCAAAGGGGTCCCAGAGTCAAGAATAATTATGATAATTACTCAGAATTGCACCCCCCCATAATCATAATAATAATCCTGAATCTTAACCAAGTATAATATTGTTTGTGCAATACACTACTACATTAAAAAAGATGAAGTGCTAGACAACTACGATCTATTCTTGACTGACAAAGCTGCTGTAATTGTATGACTTTCTGGGATAATGGTTTAAACAAAAGTAAATAGTAAAAAAAAAAAAAAAATCCCCCCCCCAAAGGATTGGAAAGCTTAGCTGTGTTTAGTGCCCATTGATGAAAGCAGTGTTCTCTGATCCATGCTGCTATTGTTGGTTTTAGTTTAGCTCCCTCTCAATCAATATCTAACAGGGCATGATTTAATAAGGTTTTATAATCTCCAAAAATGGTGGGGGAGGGTGGTTGTGGTATTGTCATTCATCAAAGGGGGCCTTTCAGGTTTCTTTGCTTTCACCTGCTGGGACCCATTTGGTCTCTTTCAAAGAGAATGCAATGACAAAATGAATGAGAAATGCTAGAATAAGAGTCCCTTATTCTACCCAATAGTATAATCAATGGGTACTTGTAATCCCTATTGTACCTCACAGAGGTAGTTGTAAGACAATTAAATCTCGCTTCTCAGGCAAATGATTTTGGTAGTTAACCTGAAACAGCCAACAATATTGAGGAGAATGAATGCATTTGAAGCAATGATGTAATGGGATACTGCCTGGCCAGGAAAGCATGCATGTGCATTGACGTGTGTATGTGTGTATGTGCACATTTATCTCAATCCTCCATGAACACAGTTTTCATGGTTCCTAGTCCCTTAAATAGTACATGGGTAAGTGGAAAAGATTTGAGACAGTTTCCCACTCTGTTTTGTAATTTTTATTTTAAATGAACATGAAAATATTCTTATTTTTACAGCACGAGACACTCTAAACTGTAGTTTTATAAACAGAAAACATTTACATAGCTAACATCAGTTTGATGTGACAACCAATTTAGTTTTAATTTCATTTGCATCAGCTAAATTCAATTTCTTTTTCCCTCCTTACTGAGTCGCTTGAATGTCAAAAGGAGGCTTGTAGTCTTTGGAAGACACATGCACTCATTTCAGTGCGCATTATTTGTTCACCTTCAGTTGTGTGCACTTCATAGTCTATTTCAAGTATTGCCTGTCAGGAAATTCTAGAGTTTGCCCTGTTTAGGAAGGAATAAAAATGGAACCCGTGATAAAAATTATAGCACACACAAACCTGTTAGGACTTGTGAAGAAAAATTACACTTTTGTTGAGAAGTCTTACACTTACTGGTAAATATTAAGTATGAAATAAAGGGGGCAAAGAGATTGTCATATCAGATACACAAAGATGCATTTTAGTTCACAATAATTTAAAAATTAAAGGGCCCTTACCTTAGCCTATAATTTAAATATACTCTTTTTGATTTCTCTTACATATCCTTTATGTTGAAAATGCCCATATTCCTTTGTAAAAGTTCTCTGAGAAACCTCAGTGTTATTATTTACAGTAACTCCCAACTTTATTCTTGAGGCAAAAATCTTAAATTTAGTTAATCTCCAAACATAATAAACATACTTTTACCTCTAGAAGTACACATTTTCTTTTTTCTTCTCCATCTATGGAGTTTTTTTATAAAGAGCTATTGATTTCAGAGATGTGTACCCCCAAATGTATTGACCCAGATACTCAGATATTCACAGATGTGCCCCCTCTGCCCTCAGTGCATATGTATTTTCATTGAGTTATGCAGAATTGTAGCTACCTTATATGTAAATAAAAGAGCTCTTCATCGATGCTTTTACACACAATTCTTTCAATTATCTTTGAATATTGAAAAGTAACACCCGGGAGGGAGAAATGTTGTCCTGTGTGACTTCCAAGGCAGAGATATTTAGTACCAGAATTCTACATACTTGTAGATTATTTTTTAAACTTGTTATTTTGCTATGTTTAGATCATAGAAGAATAAAGAAATCCACTAGGAAAAGAAATTGACCTGAATAAAACAATGTATTCTCTCGTAATGCTGAGTTTAGCGAAGAGTAAGACACCTGACTCCTCAGGATACTTCCAAATGAGCCTAGCTAATTGGGGTAACCCAAGCCAATGGCCATTTGAAAGACTTGAGGTCAGGTGTTTTATTACTGGGATAGTATTCAAAAAAATGACTGTCAAGGGTGAACGAAGAATTATGTCAAGAGCATTCAGCATTACTGCCACTAAAGAGAGAGGAGGGGGAAAACATTGTGAAGAAAAACATGTCATTTTCTAAATGAGCTAGGGGAGGAGGATAGGGCAATAATATGGCCCTCAGCTGTTGGTTTATTAGGTTTCCATTCCCATGATCCACATCTGCGTTAGGCAAAAATAGTTTTACTTTTAATACACTTGCACTTGACCACTGTGCTTTCTTGCCGAGTAAAAAATAGCTGTGAAAACCATGCAGATGAGGTTTGTTCTTTGTGGTTGTTTGTTTCCCCATCTCCTATACTATTTTCCCAGTTCTATAGCCTATCTTAGCATTGTTGTCTGATTTGCCATGGAACAGTGAACATTGCTTTTCCTAGCCAAATCATCCAGTGTTAAATGGTATGTGATACAGATCAATAGGGCATCTACAGCCGTACAAAAAGGGCAATGTTGTTTCTATTAACAATTTTGAAAGAGTGTGTGGACTCGTGGTTAAAGGATTAAATTGGGTATTGAGGTTTTTGATGTCTTGAATTCTAATTCTACCTAAGCCATTGGATGCCTGGTGAAGTTATTAGCAAGTATTTTCACTTCTCACTCTCTCTTTCTGGAAAATGGTGAAAGTGGTTGCAACAATATATGTTATATACTTGGCCTCTCATGTGATCATTCAATAAACAGTGAGGATTTTGAGAACCGATAAAGACAATTGGAAGACACCTTGGTGACTTCAAAATGTAGGTTATCTCAAATTACTGTCAGGTCAATTGCTCGTATTCTTTTCCACATGATGTTTCTATGCTTCAGGCTTTTTTTTCTGTTTTGTCTGAGCCCACTCAGCGGCAGCTTCACATTCGGGTATTTGGGGTTTCAGTTAAATTGGCGCACAGGCTTGTGTGGGCCTGGTTACCTGCATTCTTCTTCAGGAACAGAGTGCGTTTTTATTTCATGTGAGCCTCTTCTCGGTGGTATTTTGACGTGGAAAATAACTTTGGAAAAGGAGTTGGCATTTATTGCTATTTCCAATGCCGGGTGCAAATGGCCGTTCATAAAGGCTGGCAGCACATATCCCCCTTTATTTCAGTTTGGAGTAGAGGCCCGTTTGGGTGTATGTGTGCACACGTGTCTATATGTGAGAGAGAAAACAGCAGAGATCGAGGCAGAAAAGTGTTTTAGAAAGTTGTATACTGTTAAGTCAAGAGAACCATTGAAAGAATGATAGGCCCTCATGTATTTCCCGCTGAGATTTCTGGATTCCGTTTGAACTGGAACCCTTTCTTCCTTCCTCTTTCTCCCTTTCACACACACACACTCTCTCTCTCTCTCTCTCATTCTGTTCCCTCCCCAGTTCATTTCAGAAGAATGTTACATGTTTTGTAAACATTCATTCAGGCAGCAAATCAGAGAAGGAGCAAAGTGACACACTAGGCTCGGTGTAAACAAATAGAGGGTCCAACATTATTCAAATATCTGTGGGGTTTTTTTTGTTTTTTTGTTTTTTTGTTTTGCTTTGTTTTTGTTGGGAACTGTATGCAGTAGAAGTGGAAACATAGCTGAAAACTGATGAAAAGCTAAAAGTTCTGAAGCTGATGGAGGTTGTGCTCTTACTTGGGGCTTGAACTACTCGACCTCGGTCACAGATTAAATGCTTAGGGCAGTGCATTGTGGGAAGACACTGTGTGAAATCACTTGGGAAATTAGAATTAATATATCAGTAAAGAAGTTGACTTGATATTTAGGATAGTTGACTTAATCACTAGAGTTTCTGTGAAGGAAGTAAGTGAAATAGTCAACAAATAAATAGCATTCTTTCTCCAAATCAATGGTGAATTCTTAATAATTTCTTCTATATTTTGCATATTAAAGAGATAGGAGTTTTAGTCACCTCAAGAGGCCTTGGTGTTTTCTATGGCTTATATGTTTTCACTGGCCTTCTTAAAAATTTTTTTACCCTAATTTGTTCCAACTTAAGATTTTTATTTTAAAAATGGAATTCAAATTTCAGATAGATACTCCAAACCAACAAAAGTATAGTTCTCCATGTGTGTGGTTTTTTTCTAAAGAAGGGTATTTATTTTATTTTATTAACATTTTCAAAGGTATTAGTGGGTCCCCATTCAGTTTTTCTTAAAAATATACGATGACTCTGTAGAATCTTGACCACAAGATGAAATTAAAAAATTACTAAGGAAGAGAAGTTTCGGAGCTTATTTCTATGTAATCACTACCTTCTATTAATATGTGCTGTTTATAGTCAAAAAGGGAATGTGATATTTAATTAACTGGTTGGCCAAATATGCCAACCAATATTAGAGGAAAAAAGCCTGTCTCAAAACAAAACAAAACAAAACACCCCAAGAAATGAAAAAAAATTGTTTTTTAATTGAGATTTTGATGAAAAGATTTTCTTTTATATTTTACAAATTCTAATAACACTGAAAATCAACTGACAAATGAGAATATAATTCATTACTAACCATTTCAAATACTGGTTAAGTCCACTTGGTGTGACTCCAAATATTTGAATGTGGGTTTTTCTGCTTGAGCTAGATATCTACAAAATCATTTACAAAAACTTTTCTTTCATAGGTTGTGTTTGCATAAAATGATACTGCAAGTTTTATCAAGCTCTTTGAATATATGAGTATAAAAAGAATAAAATAAAACACTACTCTGTATTGCTTCTAGCTGCCACACCTCTACCAACCCTCTACCACAGTTGAAAGTACCTTCAGTCTTCCATTTTTTGGAAGTGGTTTACTCATTTATCCACAAGGAGTCCAAATTTTAAAAAGGATTTTTAAAAAAAGGTTTTCATTGAAATAATTAATTACAATAATTATCGAGGCAATGTCCTTCTTAGGACCAGTGAAAAGCTATTATTTATCAGCACATAATCAAACAGAATTGAGCTGGCAGTTTCTATAGCGCATATATACGCTACCAGGTGGATTTTCAAGCATAAAGTGACTTTATGCTTCAGTGGTGGTAAATATTTAGATGCCACAAAAAAGTTAGTGGTCATTCACAATCAGCTGAAATCATAATTCTAGAAAGTGTTTTAGATTGGCATATAAAATCACTCACTTTAAAATTATTAACCCATTAGTATGTATTATATCCTTTATGACCAATTGTGAATTACATAGAATGTCTAAGTAAATCAGTTGTGCACACAGAGTTTCTATTTCAAGATGTCTTATATCTGTCTATCTCTATCATCTATTATCTGTCTGTTTTATAGCAACTCTTTGTATACAAATAATGAAGATTTTAAATGAAACCAAATATTAGAGCCAATTAAAACATGACTCGCCAGACTTATTGCATGTATCTATTAATATGAGAAATTAACTTATGTTTCCATAAACCAGAAATACACAGGGTAAAAACAAGATGCCTATGAAGCAAGTTTTGCCAAGTTGTCCATTTGGTCTCCAGTGTTTGTATTTTAAAGAGGTATGATTACGTTTTATTGAATCCTTGTTTTTCTAAACAGTTCAATTGAATGTCCTTATAAAATCTCTGTTGTTTATAAATTTATTTAGATGAGGGCTAAGAAGATTTCTTGAAAAATGATAATCTTGCTCTGAGACATTATACAAAGGGAAAAAAAAACACTTTCCAAAGATGGCACAAAACTTAAAAAAACAGACCACTTTTAGAAATCTTTGACTTTGAATTGTATGATATGTGAAAACTGTAAAATCCATTGTATGTATAAACATAGTTATATCATTAGCATATGAAATATATTATGCAGTTCAGTTTGCCAATGTGTAATATAATTTTTGATCATATGTAAATTTGCTATAGGAGGTTTTAGAAGGAATCTTTTAAAATATACCCTAAACTACAACAGATTTGTCATTCATGCACTGCTGAGCATGCAGGCCTAATTTTACTTTTTTGCTATTGTTTTAAATTAAAGCACTTATCCCAAAGATCAAAACAGCTTTTACAATGGACATTTGTGAAGAGAGATGGTGATAATATCTGCAGGAATATGGTAATTGTTCCTGTCGTGGAGGCAATGGGAGGTATCTGTCACCTACATTTATTGGGAACCTGGAAATACACCCCACATAAAAGTATATCTCAAAGTTTGGAGGGTAGATTAGAAGGTGCCTAGTGATCAGGCAGAAACATTAAATGAAACGAAAACATTGCATTTGAAAACCAAGAACAAAGACATTTCCTTTTGCTTTGCTGGTGAAGAATATTAAAAGAGGACAACCGCCATTCTGAAAGCAGTTTTAAATCCCGCTTTTCATATTACAGTCCTTAACGAGAGACCCCACAATATCAGACGAAGAAAAAGAGAATTTTTGATGAAAAAAAAAATCAAGGGAATGAGAGAGATGACTGAGAATATGCAAACTTTGTCTGCAGTTGTTTGAGCACAGGCAAAAATGCTGAAGGGACTTCTCTTTCCCTCTAACTACCTATTAAGGAAGGCTGCATAACAAATAGCAGACTATCCCCTGAAGAACTGAAAGGTAAAGTTCTCAAGAAGCCCCAGTAAATACTGAAATGATTTTTACTATTCCAAATTTAATTCGACATTTTCTAAGTGTGTGTGGAGGGAGGGTGGAATATCCCCTTTGTGTCCTGAGAAGTGTCATGCGACACAGAAAGATTTCTCTGAAAGAAAATGCATCTGACTTGACTAAACATTGAGCTCTTAGCAGATGAATAAACGCCTCAATGTTGCAAGCTGCAGCGTGGCCCAGCAGGCTCAATGCAGTGCTCTCATGCCATCTAGTGGCTGTGTGAGAAGTCTCCCGAAGACCTCCTCTCAGGGAACCAATTCGTGTCTGTATTTAGTGTCTACAAGGCAAATAAAAGAGAGGAGTAGTCATCATTATTTAGATAATTCAGTCAAAAAGGTGTTATTTTGCTTGAAAAACATAAAGACTTTAGGTTAAAGAATCCCGGAAGTTGAAATAACCTAGCTTTAAATTTAGGGTGCCATTTTGGCTTGGGTGGAGATAGTTCAAGAATGAGGGTTCTGTTTCCTTTTCTTCTCCTTTACCATTCCATTTCGTTCCATTCTTTCTCGACAACTTCCCTTTAAAATTCCTGTTATGGAATATAAAAATTTCGGTTTTTCAAAGACTTGGAGCTGGTGTGTGTGTGTGTGTGTGTGTGTGTGTGTGTATCTGTGCCCCAGCGCTTCTATCAGGCTCCCTGCCCCTGCCCCCCCAAAAGTCCTCTTCAGCACTCTAATACTGAGATAATCTAAGGTGATAAAATCAAAGAACCGCCTTCTTGGAAACACCTAAAATAGTTATACTCTCTCACACTCTTCTCTTAACCACCTCTCTGATGTGCTACCCGCAATCAGGGCTGGGAACATCAGACTGTAAAGGTATAGTTTACCAGCTAATGTATTTTTGTCACTTTCAGAAACACAACTTTCCATTGTCATCCTTGCAAAATGTCATTAAAATGTCCTAACCACAGTATTCATATGTATAGCAAGTGTCCTTGAACTTCCTTTAACCAGTCAATCTCCAACTGGTATCAGCTGCACTTAACCAAAATTACACATTTCTATCTTGCCTGAGATTTATTCCATTGGCATAGGAATTTTCCTTTTTGATCCCACTGATAAATACATTTTAATACTATATTTATTGTACCTACAGATATAAACCATTCTGCTCTGGGAATATAGTTGCCTTCTTGTGTAATGTGAAAAGATTAGCTTTATAATCTTTTCACTGTTGAGGTATAGATGCCTTTTAATGACGCAAAGAAACAGATTTCCATATTTATGTAACAAGCATCTGCATGGTTTTAGACATGGATCAAGGATGAAGGTTTGTAAATAATCAAAAAATGGGGCTTTTCATGTAAAAAGCTGGGGCAGTATATCTGAAAAACAGGAATTTTTGAAGATTTGCTTATCCTATTTTTCTATTGTGGTTGGAGAGCAATAAGAAACACAATTTGGAACTTTATTTATATATATATACATGGTGATCAATGGCTGATAAATATTTTCTATAAAATATCCCTACTTGAAAGGATTTAGTAAATGAATTTAGTTCTTTTTGAAGAAGAGTGGAAATATAACTTTTCATACATTTTACATAATATTGTAGTGGGCAAATAATTTTATTGGTTATTTTCCATTTTTTGGCATATGTATTAAATATTCAAAGATTCAATTATAAACATAGAAATTCATAAAATATGAATTTAACATTTTCTTATTGATATGATGTTTTTGCCTTCGTTGTGTTCTTTTTGAACATTTGTTTTTTCACCATTTAATTTAGATGAATGGATATTTTAAAGTAAGGATGTTCTTCTTAAATGCTGCACCAAACAGAATGCTCTTTAATTTCTCCACTTACTAAATTTTAGTATAAATTTGCTTAAAGAGAAGTCAAGCTGTGTTTTCACTTTGTCCTCATTTGTAGATTTTAAACAACTATGGTGGGAAATTTATGTCACACAAAATACTGAATATTTTCCCCCAGTTGTTTTGCCTTACTTAGCATTGTTAGATCCTAAGCAAGAAATAATTACAGATATTTTATATCTATATGTGGATATATATATGTGTGTGTGTGTATATATATATCTATCTATATAAAATTGCTCAACTATTTCATGATTTTTCTAAAACTGATTTTCTCATAATTTCTTACCTGATCTGATAATTTAAAAATTATATTCAGTTTTTATTTTTTTTTTTACTAATTATTACATATATACTTCAGTTTTATTTCCACATGTAAAAAGAAAAAAATTATACAATTCTGAGAAACACTGGTTCGGTTCTTAATATAATATTCTATAATAATTTAATGCATACATATTTCAAATCCAGAAGCTTAGCTACACTTTTCAATTCAGTAATTTTGTGAACCATAGAGGAGTCTCCCTTAAAACAGCATTTAACCTCCCCTCCCCCCCC
>NW_027531026.1:1883374-1890650 GCF_008692635.1 Crocuta crocuta | reverse complement strand
CACAACTGGAAAGCTAGAAACTTTTTTGTTGGGTAGCATACCAGTGCTTTTCTTCATTTCCTTTATGTAGATTCACATAATCAGAAAGGAAAAATAGGCTTTCAAAGAGTTTTGAACATGTGTCTTAATAAAAGGCTAGTTTTCTGGTAAAGATAAATTCAGGGCAACTACACATATTCATTGTTTTAAAGAAGTGGGAAAAAAAATCTCAGGGAGATTTCATTTCAAAGAAAAAGGCATATGGGCATCACGCACATTGCTGTCTGAGGACAGTTCTGAATTTTGATGAGAACAAGAAGCTATAATTGGAGTGATAATCTTTTACACTGTTTTTAATTGTAATCAGTGCAGATGTTTGTAGCTTTATGATAGGAAAAGTGGTGCTTTAAAATATGTATAGTTGATAAGTTTTTAGGCCACAGGCTGCTCAACTTGGCTCATCCTGAAAGATGAATTTGATATTCAAAATTAGTGACAAGCAAGGAATCCACAAGTATTAAAAAAATCAACTGTTGATGATGAATGTACATGTTTTAATCTTACTAAACTTGCGTAGGTAATTTTCTTATTTTGTATCCTTTCTACAGAAAGTGGAATAAACAAAGAAGTTCCATCTATAGAACTAGAGAAAAAGACAATTTGAATTATGATTACAAATATTTTTGATGCAGAAAATATTAAGATCTTTATAATTTAACCTTGCTTTCTCCAAGGATAAAATAATTGGATGATTCTTTAGGTGTTGAATCCTGACGAAAACAATTCTATGCATTTTGCATCTTTCTCTCTTTTTTTCTCTATTTTTATCTTAGGACGAATTTATCTGATATATGTAGATTTAGATTGACACAGATGTTTGAAATTCTTAGTTTCTATTCAGGTGCTTTTAATGGAATTAATAGAATTAATTGACTTTGGCATTTTATGTTATATACCAGAGGGAGAGTCTTTCTATATTTTCTGGAGGAATGATTTGTAATCTCATAAACACAAATCAAGGGGGCTCTTTCCTCCCTTTCATGTGTAGGAGTGTATTTCATGTACAGAAATTTCCTAATGAATGTCCTTGCTCAGGTGTTCTTTACCTAATGCTGCACTTAGAGGCAGATATTCTGGATAGTGGATCCTTCTTGCACTTTTTCTGGGCTATATATATATATTTTGGGGGGGGGCCACACAGATAGGCTGCAGCTCTACTCCTATCTGCTTTATAAGTGATGCAGAGTGAGGAAAACCATGCCCCACACAGAAGCATCTGCTGTATTTAAAACAATACATGTGTTCAAGACTCAACAAGGCATTTTGAATCACAGTGAGCTTTAAAAATTAGCAGATTAATTGTCCACAAAAATCCTAAAGGAAATTTCTTTCTTCCCCCTCCTTCCCTCCATCGCTCCCTCCCTCTCTCTTTTCTTTTCCTACCTTCCTTCCTTCCTTCCTTCCTTCCTTGTATCAGATGCACAGTAATTGAACCTATCACATTTGATTATATTTTTTAGAAAAGTGAATGTCTATATGTTTTAGCTAAGATTCTGAACTAGTTTAGTTAATATCTGAATTAAGGACTACAGGTAACAAAATATAAGTAATATATTTCTGCTTATGAGATGCTAGAATCCTAACTCAGGAAAGATGTCCTACCTTCATTACAATAGCAATTTAGAAATTGATTCATTCCCAGAGTGTTTGTGAATTTTATAAAGGAACTTACAATTGTTATGTGACTAATAATGATAATTTTCATAATAGTAGCTTTTACTTAATGCCATCTGCCATGATTCACATTTTATTTTCGCTCATCTTTAGAACCCTCTTACAAAATAGAAACTATTCGTATTTTACACATGAGGAAACTGAAACTCAGAGAATTTGGTTGACTTGCCCATGATCAACAAGCTATCAAATGACAAAATAAATCCAAATCCATGTCTGTTTCATTCCACTATACTTCTTTCCTCCATGCCATGATGATTACTAATATGAGGCAGAAACTATCCCATGTTTTTCATAGATATCATTATTTGATTATAGAGACTGTGATATTTCCTAAATGCTTCTTAAATTGAACTAAATATGGATTTGCAAATAGCGATATGTTTATAATATTCGCTTTTCAGAAAAAGCAGACACAGAACTCTAGTAAGATATGTCAGTTATCAAACCAGTATTCTTTGGTCAAAATGAAGGGTCATAATGCTAACAAACTGGATTTAATACAATATTAAAATCAGCCCTAATGCATGAATTTGGTAATTATTCTTTTTTATATATTCTGTATCAGTACTCCATTTTATGGATTGTGGAATGGCACCATTTTTTTCTTTGTTCATAACTGCTGCCTTTTATCTCCTTTGCCTACAGAGCCTTACACTTGGCTTATTCGTCTTACCACTTCAAACAAAAAACACAGTAGACCTAGCATGGCTTGTTAATCTCTGCCTTGCCTGGCCTTGTAACTTTCTTCAAAGTCCAGTATGAGATTCACCTCCAGGGAGTTGATATCACTTGATCAAATTCCTTTCTGTCTTGGCACTGCTTGACATTAATTTCTACCAGAGCAGTTTTGTAAATTAAACTTATTTCATTTCATATATGTGTTTGATATTTTAAATTGTATTCAAAGCCTTTACGGTGGAAGAAATTTTCATTTCTTACATTTCTATAACATCCGTTCAATGTACTCCATGGAATGCTCCAAAAAAGAGATACCCTTTTCAAGAGTTAAGAGTGAGTCAGATGGATGACAAGTTATCAATTCATTTCCTCAGTCTTAGGATAAGGAGCAACACTCAATTCTATCATATACATTAAGAAGACGTTAAATAAGATGAGGCCAAGAATAATTCTTTGAGAATATTATTTGTTAAACATTTTCTGGGATGGGGCACCTGGGTGGCTCAGTCAGTTTTAAGTGTTTGACTCTTGATTTTGGCCCAGGTAATGATCTCACAGTTGTGAGATTGCACCCCACGTCAGGTTCTGTACTGTCAGTGCAGAGCCTGCTTGGTATATTCTCTTTCCTTCTCGCTCTGCTCCTCCTCCACTTGCACTCTTTCTCAAAATATTTATTAATAATTAACTTAAAAAACATTTCTAGGATGGTCTAGATTCTAATAACCTTTCTCTGAGTACAGTTAAAAAAATTTTTTTAAACACATTTATTTATTTTTGGGAGACAGAGAGAGACAGAGCATGAGTGGGGGAGGGGCACAGAGAGAGAGGGAAACACAGAATCTGAAGCAGGCTTCAGGCTCTGAGCTGTCAAGTACAGAGCCCAATGTGGGGCTCAAACCCATGAACCACAAGATCATGACTTGAGCTGAAGTCAGACGCTTGACTGACTGAGCCACCTGGGCACCCCTTTCTGGGTACAGTTTTATATCCATCTGAAAGTATCTACTTAATCTTAACCTAGTTGATGAATGAACACATCGTGAAGATCAGAATGAAAAGTTTTGTTGCAGTTATGGTCTATTATAGATTTATATTATAGATCTATTTATAGATTTATTCCTCCACCTATGAAATATTTTTAAAAGAGTATCTAAGAGGAATTGTTCCTAATTCAGCCACACTGATTATGGTTGAATATCCTTAGTTTTAAAAGGTTTTTTGAAACTGTGTATTGAAAATAGTTGCATACATATGTACAAGTCGCATGGGTCAAATAAGTAGTTTTGGATCGTTCAGTCCACCGTTTCATAACAAACTGGTAGCTTCTGAGCTAGATCCCATCCTCATATATGCTTTAGAAACTAGGCCTGCCTAGTTTCTAGGTTGTTTTTTTTTCTTTTTTAAATTAAAAACCAGAGCATTTCATGCTAAATAAAATTTAAAAACTGTGCTTCTCATGAAGAACTGAAACGTTTTTATAACATGGGGTCTTACAGGGTAAAATCAACAGGGACTGAACATTAGCCATTCTCTTTAGACAAGGCATACTTTCTTCAATTTGCCCCAGTCCTCAGTACTTCTTAGATTTCCACCAACTCCACTTCAAGCATTCATTATCTGCCTTCCGTCTGTAAGCATTTAAGTGATTCCTGATTTAGTGTAAGCCCTGCATTTTAAACTATTAAAAGGAAAGCTGAGTCACTTACAGTGATGCATCCAAGCCCTAGGTGTTATCCACTGAGTGATTAGACACTTCAGGAGCGAGTTACTTTTAGAAATTTTAAAAGGATTTTTTAAACAGTAAAAACATTCTATTATAAATTTGCACATACATATGTACATTATATAATTACCCAGATCAACTGTAACATGAATTATTTTACAAAACATCTTCCGTATTTCCTTTTTCTAAAGGTTGGACAATAAAATGGGTAATCTGTATCTTCATTAGATGTGAAAGACACAAGGTATTCTATGTATATAAGAGAAGAAAATATAAAGAATTTGAATGTAGATAGTTCTGCCTGAGAGAATTGAGTTCACAAGCATAGGAGTAGAGCTCTGTCTTCCCTGTTATCTTTCTGTCAGATTGTGCCGGAGTGTCTGTTGGTGAGGAAGGATCCAGTCCTCAAGAGAGTGTTGATGGGGCAATCTAACATTGGCTCATGCACTAGAGACTTCTATTCTTCCATGTATCCACAAGAAGGATTAAAAGAACAGAAGGCTCTTACTGCTTCCAAGAACTGTGTATAAATCTGAGTCCTTAGAATTTTCTTGTCCTCTTTGAGCAGAGATTCTAACTCTGGGGCAGGGAGAGATTCTTCTCTAAATAGATCCTTTTCTTGATAGGAAGGCAAACCAGTAGCACAGGATTCATTTGAAGGAAAAAAATTGGCAATGTGATTTCTTTTATTTTTCATTTATAACAGAGAATTTCTTCGAGGAAAATGAATTCTTCCCCCCAAATCACACACACAGGCACTCACCCTGGGCAATTTCTTTTTATCACCTCTCAGATTTACCCCAGGCAAACTGAGAAAGTATAGAAAGTCAGCTTCAGCATGGTAGCAATAGCTGATAAGCCCACCTGCCACCATATACAGGAGCTTTTATCAAGATATAATAGAATGTTAGAGAACTAATTATAATATCATTTTTCAAACATGACACTCTCTAGAAGTTCAGGCTAATTTATTCCCTCAATATGTATTTTTTTCGGTGCAAACTTGAAGAAAGGAACTGGTTGATGTACTGACGATGACAGAACAAACAGATCAAAGCCCTGCCCACTGGCAGCTTACTGTCCAATTAGAGAAGAGTCACAAAGCAAAATTGTGTATGATCAACACAGCGGAAGAGGACAGTGAATGCTGTGGTTTTAAGAGCTACACAGAGCTTATTACAGGAGAGGTGAGACTTTGGAGGACTGGGAAGAAGGAGTTTGAGAAGGGCTTGAGGTCAGAAATATGCTTTGTTTAGTTGATAGTAAAGATTCCCAGCTATCTAGAGAGGAAGGTTCACATTGGCAAGAAGCAAATTCCGTAGACAGGAGAGAGCTTCATGGCTAAAAACTCATGCAGGGCTAGGCAGCTTGGGTTTGAATTTTGGATCTGTCACTCACTGTGTAAAATTCACAGATGACCACATCTCCTAAGCCTCAATAAAACATCTATAAGGGTTATGATTAGAATAGGACTGATCTTACAGAGACATTTGAGAGGTTATATGAGTCCATTTATACAAAGCACTTAGCACTGTTCCTGGCACATTAATGCCACTCCATAAATGTTAGCTACACTTAGTGGAGGTGAAAGAGAGCCCAATATTAGATAAGTTTGAATGCCAAAATGAGAGGACTAAACTTGACTCTCTAAGTAAAATGAAAGCTGATAGTGTTTTTGTTTGTTTTCTAATGGATTTGAGACATGATACAAAAGATGTTTTAATAAGATTGATTTGATGACATTTTCTACAGATAGATGATGACTTAGAGAAAGAAGACAGGAGGCAAAGAAGGCATGTGGGAAGCATAGTCAGGGTGTGTGAGCAATGAAGGTCTAGATGGAGAAATTCTAAAGGAAAAATATCATTGGGAATAGGCCATAGGGCTATTGTAGGCCTAATCATAGCCATAGGACACTGAGTTAACCCTTTGGGGACATGGGCTTTATAGCATATCTGATAAAAGTTAAGGATCTTTTTCTCATAAGTATTGAAATATGATTGCATAAAAACCTACATGCAATTTCAGGTGGGCATGGGTGTCTGAAAGCCTGTATTTAGACTTCAGATGTAGGAGATGAAGGGAGGGGCCAGAGGAGAAGTCACTATTATGAAGAAATGTAATGATAAAAACAACATAATGATAAAGTGAATATAATAGATCATATTGCATATATTACATTGCTAGTTTGCACTTAGTAGTTTGTGGACTTTTGCAATTTTTTCCCATAGATCATTGATATATTTTTGTGTCTCGATTTGTAATAATCATATTCCTTTTATCCTTATTTTTTTCTCTTGAAAAATCTTACTTCATTTAAGTGATCTGTCACATGCTACTTTTATGCTTCAATGGGAAGTACAGCATATCGTACTATACTCTACACTGCTAGATTATGGTTTTCTCACCTGTGTCTTGTGTCTTTTCTATTTAAATTTCAAAATCAGGTAGTAAACATAGCCCAAAATAATTTCTGTAGTTTGCAAATTAAGAAGAAATCTATATTGGAGTCTTCCCTTCTCCATTTCTAACACCAATTAAACCTGAAGCCTGGGAATGACGGGTCTGTTGTATCAGTCTTACCCTCACTTACTACTGATTACCCTTCTGCCAACTTATTCTATGCCCCCTGTTATAATTAAGCTGGTTAAATCATAGCCAGTGCACCCCTAATTTCACTTTGCTACATTCTTCTGGGAAAGGAGACAAGAAAGTACAAGCTGAGGGTATGCATTTCTTTTGGATTAGCACTCTGATTCCCAGTAGTCACTGCAAAAGCCTATCGTTAGGTCTTTTGTTATTTTTTTATGCTTAGATTAAGCTCATCCATACATAATTTTGTGACAGATACCAGGAACAAACTGTGTGTTAATTAAAGGTATTCATATATCACACAGAATGTGAACACAAGTCTTTACCGATTATATATCCATTTTCTTTCTGGTGCACCAATTCCTTAGGAAATCTCAAACAACTTTTTATGAATATTTACCAAGCTTTTATCATCAATCCTGAGAATCAACTCCCTTCTGCTGCCATTTAAACTACATCTAACACAAGACTGGATCTGCTGTTTTGAAAACTAGTTGATCAAATTCTATTGAATAAGGTAAACTGAGGCAGGCAATAGATCAAATGACCAACTGACTCATTAGGTCT
>NW_027531026.1:1878228-1883366 GCF_008692635.1 Crocuta crocuta | reverse complement strand
AGAGACAAAGGATCTCAAGAACCCGTGAGATCATGACCTAAGCTGAAATCAAGAGTCGGATGCTTAACTTACTAAGCTGACCAGGCAGCCCCCAATTTTTATATGTTCATGGCTGTTAATCACATGCACATATCTTTAAAGCAGAACAAATGTAATTCTCTTCCAAATAAATGGTCATTGGTCTTGAAAAAGTAAGTACGGTATCTGGGTATCTGAGATCTTTAGTAAATCCTACTCTAATCATGAAAAAAGTGTAGATGAGCCATACCTTTGAGACATTATTAATTTTAGATGATGCGAAATGTGTTATAATAGTATTCGACTACAAGTTTTTGAGTGTTTGATTTTTTTTATGTATTTCCATAGGTCTAAAGATAACAACAAACTAAGGGCAATTTGGTTTAAGTCAGAAAATTTAAATTCAAAATAACAATTGAGTTGCAGTTAGATCAAGACTAATTTAAAAAAACAGAACAAAACAAAACTTTCCCAATCTTTAAACATGGTGAATTGCCATGGTGGAAGGGTCACTGAGTTAGAAGTCTGAGCATTATGTTCTGCGTTGGTTATGTTCTCTGTCATTTAACACTTCTGAGGCCATTTCCTATTGTGTAAAATGGAAATTAGAATAACTTCCATCGCTCTTTTGACAGGCAGTTGTAAGGATCAAATGAAAGAAAAGGTGAAAACACTTGAATACTGAATAATTAATCTTTTGTGACACGAAGTTATTTAAAGAGTGAATTATGCTTTTCTAAATATTGATTTGTTTTCTTACAATGGTCATTTTTCCCCTTTGATTTTTATTTATAGTCTCTGACCTCCCTTACTCCAGAGTAAAACTTTGGAACTGTTTTTCATGAAATTAGTAGGAAAACCTGTATCAGTTAGCAAGATGCCTTAATCATCACATGTAAAATTCCAAAGAACATCATTTAGGCCTGCGGACCCCACTATTTGATAGGTGATTTTGGTGGGGAAGCATGTAAATAGAACTCCATGGAGTGTACTTAACATTTACCCCTAACTAAGCAGATAAGTCCACTGTGAAAGGACGTCCAAGTGTCCACTATTGCTTCCAATTCTCATGTTAACAAAGAGAACCATGTCTGTCCACTTCAGCAAAGGCGAAGGAAGAAGGCCTTTTGAATAAGCTACCTGTAATTGGCAACATCCTGCACTATACTAAAATCTTAGCAACATCGCTGTAGCAGACACAAGTGAGCTCTGTGCATCTTTTGCTGGCCAAGGCCTGGGCAGAGAGCTTGGTTTGTGCCGCCAGGAAGTGGGGAACTGCCAGCTGGCGGGAGGGTATGACTCCGGGTTTCCCCAGCACTAGAAAAAGTGTATGTGTGTGTGTTGGGGGAGGGGGTACCCCTTGGTGTCCTTTCTAAGTGTTTCTTAGGTTACTCTGATTTTGTTGTAGTAATCACGTGAGTTAATTACGATGCTAATTAACCCAGTTGATGGGGACTGCCAAGCGTTTGTACACGAGGGTTCTTTGTTTGATCTGCTACATCATAAGCTTAGTCATCTGCTTACTAGCACGGAGGGATGGCATGTATAACTAAACGTGGAAGAACACACCTTCATCTGATTTAACGAAGAAAACTATTGAAAAGCAACAGACCAATTAAGGATAATGATGAACAATTTTGATCAGCAGTTATTTTTTAATATCGAAGTTTGCTCCTGGAAAGAGTAGAGTAGGGGGAGCTTGCCTTTCAGCTTTCTACTCAGAAAGGTAAAAAGAGAGAGAAAGTGAGAGATCCTGCTTCCTTTCCTTTCCTTCTCCTATAAGCTGTTTTAACCCATAATTGAATTGATGCTTTTATTTCAAAAGAAAAAAATAATTATAGAGCTTGTTGGGATCATTTTCTGAAGAGAGCACATTATGCGTGCATGAATTCCATCGGTGATCTGAAGGAGAGCAGGCTGCTTGGACCATTACCCATCATTGTTGAACAGCATAGTAATTAATTAGGCAAATACGTCTAGATCTGGTGAATTCACATGCACAATAACTGGGCAGCAGCAACATACATACTTCTATAATGTGAATAAAATTGCAGTAGTTTTATGTGCCTGTGTTATGTCAGATGCCATTTTTCCCCTCTTGGCTTTATCCATCCCGGATTATTTTATCCATCTATGTACTTGCTTGAAAAGGAGTTCTTTATTACAAAGGAAAAAGACTGCAGATGAGCAAGTTTGTCTTGTATATGTCTGTTTTTTTTTAAAGCAATGAATTTGGTTCACTAATCCTCTACTAATTTTAAAAATAATTTGGTATTTGTACTAAAATGGGTTAAATTGATGTAAGAGTCTTTTTATGTTCCAAGAGGCTTCTCAAGTAACTACCAAAGCCTTCTGATAACTGTGCAATATTAATGCAAAAGTTTAAGTTTTCATTTAAAAGTGATCTATGGAGGGAGAAGATGAGGCACAACATTTGCCCTGACTAAAGTGATGACGGTTTTTTGATCACCACCTTCTAAAAATAGTTCTCTATAATAGTATAGGCAATCAAGAAATATAACACTTTATTTGAACATTACAAAAAAACTTGATAAGTGTTTAGAGGAAAAAAGTATTTATTTTTGTTATTGTTTTTAATGTAAATCATCTCTGATGGTTTACTCTAAATGTAACAGGAAAGCTTAGGTTTTGATTTAAAAGGAACTCAATTCCCTAGCATCTTCACTTCTCAGGAGGTTAAATGACAATTTTTTTTTGTTCTGATCACATTTTAATCCAGATAACAGAGGACTCGCACTTCTAATTCAGACTTTCTGGTAAGGCTCAGCTTGTCACAATGTATAGCTTTCTTTCCTTTGATAAGGTCAGTTTGCCAAAAAGAACAAAGTGCATATGAGTAATACATTACTCAACCACTTGTATACATACATCTATTTTTCTTACCAGGTCTCACTATTCAGAAAGGTACAGACATGGCACCATGATAAAAAGGGTCATTTAAAAGACTTCGCAGAGGCTCTGTACTGTGAAGGATTGAATTTTCACTTGAATGCCTACATTTTCACATCTTTTTCTTTGCAGAAATATTCCTTTTGAATGGCAGACTGCAACTGGGTAGGTTTTTTTTTTTTTTTAAGTCACTGACCAGGAATATATAAAATATTAGAAGGCATTTGTCCCAGTGGAAGAACACAGTTCACTGAAAAGTACTACGTGGTTATTAAGAAGGTTATACAACTTTGCCTCTTTAGATTGGAGGGCTCCCTTTGACAAGAGCCTCAAGTTCAGTCAAGGTGGAACACCAAGGTATGCCACTTCTAAATGATAGACATTTTAAATAACTTGTGAAATCATTAGCCCCCAAAGCCATCTACTTGGTCATTTTTCATAATCACACCCAGAGTATATTTTGAGGAACATACAGTGCTGATTCTGGTTTATTTCATCTTTCTACCTACTTCAACATTTGGTCAGAATATTATGAAAGTGGGCTCATGACTAATTTTTAAAAACTCTAATTTTTTCTTAGTGGTTTTAAATATCCGAACTTCACTTACAAGGAGAAGAGGCAGAGAGACAGAATTCTATTTAATAAATACACCAAAACCTTTACTTCTGATTACTGGATTCTCAGTGGAGTTTGTGTTTTTCAGTTCAGTTGAATACAACAAATCTTTCTTGATCTACTGTTAGTAAAGTATGGCCCTAGGATCATGGGGAGATCTAAAGATGAATAAGGCATCTTCTCTTCCCTTAAGAATTCTACCATATAACAAAAAAAAGTAGAATGCACAACCATAATAAAAGGTAGACTATGATGAATAAAAGCAGAAGGTCACAAAATTCCCTCTGAACAAGCCAATGAGATTTCTTCCAGCTGAATTAAGGAAGCTGCACAGAGGAGAAGAACCCACTTAAACCTAGCCTTGAAAGACGCATTCAATTAAAGTAGCAGCGTAAGAGGGACAAGAATGGTTTGACAGAACTGATAGATCTCAGGTAGGAAAATGGCAAGAGAAAAAGCATCAAGGTGGGCAAATGCAGGGCATTTTTGTGTGACATGGAGTACCTGGACTGGATATAACATAAACTGCTTGGGGAGGAGTGATGAAGTCAAGAGTGAACAACTCTTGTTTATGCTCAATGACTTTGCTAAGGAGTTTGGAGTTTGGTTGTGATTTTGTAGGCAACAGGGAAGTTTTGAGCAGGAGAGTGCCTATCAGAACTATGATTTGTATAGCTCATAAAATATTGTTACTTTTTTCTCCTGTATAATTTATCTGTGTTTGCCTATACTACTAAAGATTTTTCTTGAACTTTAATTATCTTTTTTTCCCTCTCCCGTTGGAACTAAATCAGAGGAATATAGAAGTCACAGACAATCTACAACACACACAAGTATTCATGTCCATTTGGGAACCAAACAAAATTGTTAAAAAGCTCCATAGTAACAATAATGATTTTGTGACTCCAAGTCTAGTGGAAATTGCATATTGTTATTTTGTAAAAATACTCAGAATTACTTCTGAGTTATATGGAATCAGAAACAATTTTAAATTCCTTTGAAAGCAGGGCAAGGACATCGTGTTCATATTCTATGACAATACTGGATGAAAAGATGTTTTTCACACTTTTAAGAAACGAAATTTCAAGCCTACCTAAAGTGTGGACAATTTTCTTTCTAAATGTTGACTTTTGGAAAAGTTATAAGGAGTAAAATACGTTGATAACTCTGTATAAAAACATCATCATATTATTCAAATACAGTGCTCAGTAAGCTCTACTCACTGTCATGCAATTCTCTCCTAACATTTTTGTAGTTAACTGAAAAGGTACTTCATGTTACAAATGCAGGCTGTGATTAGTAAAGGCAAATATAAATGATTCCTTTCCAAATTTTGTGTTACTCTTAGATATGGAAAATCAAACAGATTCTATTTTGAAAAAAATGAGGTCGTTGAAATGGGAGAGAAGAAATGGCAGCAAGGGAAAATTTTAGCTCAGTATTGTTTTCAGGCAAAGCAGTTTATTGGAATGAGAGTCATAAAATTGGAAGGTGTGCTAGAGCTATTCCAGTGGCCTGACACATCAAGTATTGTAGTGTACAGGACTGAATAACAGATCAGATACATTCTATTCATTTTGGTGGCACGTGTTTT
>NW_027531026.1:1810688-1878155 GCF_008692635.1 Crocuta crocuta | reverse complement strand
ATTTTTTTTTTTTTTTTTTTTTTTAAATCCGATCAATTGTTAAGTATTTAGCCATTATGATGGCTGAAGCGAACAATTGGACACTGAAATAATTGAATTAGTGACCCCACATTCATACTCAATATTTGGAGTGGGCAGACATAATGGAAAAGTGGGCAGGCACATCTTGTAAGGCAAGCCGATGAAAAAGAAACGCTATTCTTTCTTTTATATATAAGAATAGAAATATTTGTGTATATATAGGATTTAAAATATGGCATTCATCTTTTGCAATTTCAACACTAGAAACCATTTTTGAAACATTGGAGAATAACGGCATTAATTTAGATATTTTGTCGTGGCTTGAGATGTTGACCTTAGTGTGTAAAATCTAATTTCTCTTTATATTGGAAATTGCTACAACTAAAAATTACAATCTAGAAAGGGAAAAGAATTGTGATCTCTGGGAAATTAATCTATTGACTGACACTGCAACCAGCAAAAAGGCTGGTTGACTCATATTTTCCAGTTTCATGAAATATACTGACCTCAATATAATATTCTTAAATTTGGACACACATGTTCAGTTCTAAACTTTTTGTCTTTGAAGAAATATAGTTCAACTAGGAATTTCTATCTCTACTTAGATCTCTAGATAAACATTTGATGAGAATGGCAATACCTGGTCCCTAGTCATTCCTCTAAAGAATACCATGATTTTTTCTATTCCTTGCTACCCCCAAGCATCTGGAATCTCTCATTCTCCTACCCAGAAGAGCTATTTCTCCCACATCATATTCTCCTGCTAGAGTATTATCAGTGTATCTTATTCCTGCCATGCACTCTTTTGAGGAGTGGTAGATACCTTGCTCCAAATTATTTTCGCAAAATTCCCACTTCCTACTCCCTTTTGGGTTATAGTATATATTTTCCCTCTGTCCCTTAGACAGCCACAGTATCACTAATAGTAGGCTGCTTATATAAAATAATTCAGAGACCTCTCTGATCTCTGAATATATTTGATTCACTATAGATCTCCCTGGTAGAAGTTGGCTTGGTGACCTCCAAGTTCAGGGAAATGCCTTCTGTCCTTCCAAACTAGTTCCAAAACATGGTCTGGCACATGTGAATGTGATAAATAAGTCAATAAGTACTTATCAGAGGGATATAACCAATAGCATACTATGCTTGACAATGTGTGAAATACAAATCAGAAACTCACAAGTATCATATAGGGGCAAGAAGGGAAAGATTTGTAGTCAAATGACATTCCAGTTAACACTTGATATCTCTAACTTAGGGCAAAATACTTAACCATTCTACACCCCAATTCTCCTATAAAGACAAGAATATTCTCTGTAACACAAGGTTTTTGAGATAGTCAAAGAAGATAATGTATGCAAAAAAGTCCTTTATAAGTAGCAAGCTATTAAACGAACATGAGAAAATGTAGTAGGGATCCTCTGGGAGGGATGGCCTGTATTTGGGGATGAGCTGGGTAAGGACAAGAATTTGTCTTGGGGAAGCCCCAGTCTCTATGTGATAAAGGGAGACGAGAAAAACACCAGTTTCCTCTAGAGGTAGCAAGAAGTTCCCAAGAATTTCTGGGCTAGTTGCAAAGAGTAAGATAAGGAGCTTGAGAAAGGTGACATCTCCTAGTAAAAGAAGTTATAAGTGTTATAAGTGTCTGTCTTGGAAACTTGCAAAGCAGATTCTATCCACTCTCAATACTGGTGTTAAGAACAGAAGTAGCAATACCACTAGACCAGCCTCATTTTAATATCTTCACTCTATGCCTCCACACAAGGATACTGTTGGGAGAGCACACTACTGTACTCTTGATAACATAGGCTGGCCAAGGAAGCAAAAACAGTATTGAAGGCAAAAGGAAGTAACTAGAAGCAGAGAGGAGGAACTTAGGGAAGAATTCCAGCAATTAAGTCCAGTGAGGCCTCAGAACCATACGTCTTATTTTATTATTGCTGTTTGGACTACTATGCCTCGATTTGACCCATTAGCTGTGAAGCCTGAAGAGTACCTGAGACTTAAATACTTAAGAACTCTAAGTTGAGATAGAACTTCCTTTATGGGATTTTAACATGATTAGATTAAAGGAGTATGCTAGTACATTGTCCCCACTTTCCAGAATTCTAATCACATTGAACTTTGGCAGGACAATTTGTCTTCTCAAAACAATTACATATATATATATATATATATACATATTCCCCTTCTTACACCTTAAGAAAACTGCCAAGTCATTGTCTTTCTGTGACCAAGGAGTTGTTAAATTTTCAGGAATCTAAAGGTAACCCTCACCCAATACTTTGGTTTGGAAAAGCCCAGTCTCTTTAAAATAATGGGTCTATCCATGTCAAGGGAAAGAAGACCCTCAAGTATTAAGAGTCCAAAAGGAGCCCATGAGAGAAGTGAGAGAGGNGCTTGTAGAGTTTTGGGGAAGATAAGGTAAGAAAGGAGCTGGAGTCCTACTTGTTCTGCAGGTGACAGGATCAGAGCTTTGGCCCCACCCAATATCACAGAAGTGGCAGGACCTTAGAAGGAAGCAGTTATGGTATTACCTGGAAAGGATGGAGACTAGGCCCTGAGAATTTTAGGGCACTTAGGCCACCAGTCTTCAAGGGACCTTTCTCAAGTATTTAGCCTTTAAAGGGAGCAGTGTGAACTGGAGGCCAGAGGGTGCTTCATCAAACAGTCTGAGTGGGTAGAACCCTAGAATTCGACCTAAGGTGTAGGAGCTTCCCAAATTATCATGAATATTATCTTTCTCTCCATCAAATTAGGAAGGGACTTGATGCACTTTTATCTGCTTTAGAAAAAATAAAGAAGTGACAATTCTTAAACTTCCTGAGTTATAGAGGAGGACTCATGCCTACTATGTCATGAAGGGCTTCAATATTCTAGAGTATGTACATGCTAACAGTGACTGTGTCGTAGACACTGATTTATATTTTTTAATGTCTTAATAAGATAGGTATTAGTATAACAGTGTTACAGATGAGGAGAATGAAACTCAGATGTCATTTATCTTGCTCCAGTTTTCATAACTCATAAATTAGAAAATTCATGACTTAAACTCAGATATTAAGCTGCAAGGTCAAGTTCCTGACATTAACTATGTTGCTTCCCTAAAGTATTGTTTTCAGAGAATGATGTGGTTGATGTTATGAGTGAATCAAAGGAGAAGCCATTCATTCAGTCATTCATTCAGTCATTCAACTAAAACTTATCAAAGTTCTCCTATGAGCCAGGCACTATCCTAGGGGTTGAGGAAACAGCAGCCAACAAAGCCGGCCCTCATGGGCCTCACATTTTAGTGGTTGGGGTTGGAGAGGAGACATTTAAAAAGGCACATATATAATATGTCAGATGGTAATAAATGATAGGAAGAAAAATAAAGGCAGTGGAAAGGGGATGGGGGTTGATAGGGTGCTGTTTTACAAGTGATGATCAGGGATGACATCTTTGATCGAATGACATTTAAGCAACAGTGTGAAATTGTTGATGAAGTGAACCATGAAGATCAAAGGGGAGAAGCTTTCTGAGCAGAGGAAATAGCAAGTACAATGGCCCTGATAACAGAGGTGTGTTTGGTGTGTTGAGGAACAGGAAGAATCCAGAGTGACTACAGGGGAGGCAGAGAAGCATAGAGAGGGGGTGATAAGGTGAAGTTGCATGGCAGGTCACCTCAGATGGGGACTCACAGTCTCTACAGATCTATACAGATCAACATACAGATAAACTCAGAAACCATCTCCTCTGACTTGACTGAAAGGTTTCAGATCTTGGTAAAAGTGGCTTCTAATGCTCTTAATTTTGGTTTCCGATAAAATTGGTAAAAAAAGTTTTGATGCTTTTTCTGCTTACTTTGTAGGCATCACCTGTGAGTCATATTTTTTTATTAAAGAGTCAGGTATGAGATGTTTGGGTGGCTCAGTAGGTAAAGTGTCAGACTGCAGCTGAGGTCATGATCTCATGGTTTGTGAGTTTGAGCCCCGTGTCAGACTCAGAGCCTGGAGCCTGCTTTGGATTCTGTGTCTCCCTCTCTCTGCCCCTCCCCTGGTCATTCTCTCCCACTCCCTCTCTCTCTTTCTGTCTCTCTCCCTCCCTCCCTCAAAAATAAATAAACATTAAAGAGTCAGGTAGGATCATTTACAATGATTATTTTGGTTACCTTATGAGATCAAATTAATAACCCCTCCAACCCAGTGTTTGCTCTTTGGGAAAGGCATATCTTTGCAGGAACACACTTTTCATTCATGATAACTAAGCACAAATGTTCCAGGATAACTATCAGACATGGTGGAATATGACCTTAAATAAAATAAAGCCAGGAACACGTAGCCTTGCCTTTCCATTTGAAAGTTGAAAATTGTTGTGATTTCCAAAAATAGATTTTATTTTGTTACTTACTGTCTTCCAAGCAATTATCCTTAAGTTTTGCCTCAGCCTCCATCTACTATACTTTATGAGGGCAGAGTAAATTTTCCAATAGAAAAAGATTTAAATAATGTTCCAGTCTGATAGTTTGGTCACATAATATTAATTAGGAAGATGACAAATAGAAAAGTTAATTTCAATTCTACATGACCTGCTGTGTATGTCAGTTTCTAGTTCATCCAACTTGCATCTCTCACCTCTCCAACAGATCAGATACTCCATATGGGCATCCCATCTGAATAGAAATTAAATGATCTGTTCTCCCACCAGTGCATACGAAATTTCAGGGGTAACTTTCATTAACCTTGATGGACCTCACACATAAAAAGCCCTTGAATGTCACTAGGAGACTCCAAAGAGTTCCTTCTACTTTCTTTAATATTGTTCAGTTAATCAAAGAATGGCAATAAAGCAGTAATCATCAGAGAGTTATACAAAAGTGTTTTAAAACTTTGAATGGGACCAACCAACGATTCACCCAATCATCTAAGAATTGTGTCAAAGATGATTGCTACAGAGACCTTCAGGAATATTTCTTGATAACAGAACAAAACACTGAGACTGCTTCTCCCGACTCAGAAGCATTAAGGTAAATTTCTAAGTGAACTGAATCATCTGTGCCAACACTCGTCACTTACCTCCGAGCTGCGTATAGCCCTAAAAGTTAGTTTTCCGGCCCATCATCACTGTGTGTCTGGCAGTAACCACAGTGCTTTGCACTTTGTATCCTACTGAGCTCCTTCTACAGAAGTGCTGCAGTGGTCCTCCTGGAAGTCTTACTACTATACCCATTTCAGTATCAATAAGGCAAATATTAAATACATTAAGAGGAAGGACAGAGCCTTTTGCTCTCCAACTCCCTCACCCCTCACCCACCCCCTCATTCATCAAGCATAAGAGCTCATTGACCCTATTGATAGGAAGGGCCACTGAGGATTGCAGAATTTTGCAAATTAGTTTGTGTCCCTTGTGATTATACAGTAATTTATACTTAATAGGAATTATAAAGAGGTCTTCTACCAAAATGTATAAGAGAGGCAATGGGTTAATAAGAAATATGAACTTAAATTCCATTGAGAGGAGGCTGAAAGCCCCACTCCAAAAAGAATCAATACGTGAGGGAATGCAGGGATGCATGAGGGAATTCTGTGAAGGAGTGAGCAAAAGAAAAAGAAGCCTCTGAATTGGTCAGATGCAATGTTGAACCATTGCCAAAGCAGGTGACTTTTATAGGGAGCCGGCATTTTGATTTAAAAAACACACACACACAAATCAATCAATTTAACTGCTGATGGGTTTGGCCTCTCTGGTGGCGGGGATAGTAATGAGACAAATTGTTAGATGTCAGAGTAGACAAAAATATTCAGGTAACTGACGCTAGTTCTTCATTTTCCGACAGACTGTTGTAGTTTATAAGTGTAACATCAGTATGTGAATGTGTGTGGCTCTGGGTGGGCACAAATTTCTTGTGTGAGTAAGGTGGGAGAGGGGGAAGGGGAACAAAATGTCCTTACCATGAGGCAAGGCTGTGATGATGACCTATGGGACTTCAATTTTCCTGTGGTTCATAGTGCTGACCTGACATTAGTGATCTTTGCTTAGAAAACAAAAGTTAGATATCTAAGAAAGTTAAATTGTTTCAGGTCATCGTGTTTTAGTTTTGAATATGGCATTTCAGTGTGTATTATGTCATTGGTAGTTGGCAGGGTTATTATCTGTTACATGCTCACATCAGCCACACCACACACATGCATACACTCACATATATACACACACACACATATATATATATATATGGAAGATTATTAAGCCTGTGCCATAATATTGTATTTCTGCAGTGGTAAATACTTTCAGAACAAGACTTCTCAAAAAACATGGGGAAAGTTCACCTAAAATTCTCCTTTCATCTCTCTCTATCTCTCTCATTTCTTTATAATCTTTAAAGCTGACTGGTTGAGCCAGTGAGAATAAAAGATGGTAGTTGCAAACATTTGATTGCTTAATCATTTGTTCTTCCAAGACGTTTAAAAAAAAACGACCAATGGGAGATCTTAGCAATTGCTTCTAATTTCAGCCATTTTTAAATAAACTGATATCAATAATGGTTTTTTTTAAACCAACAAAGATATAAACAGTCCTGACCTCACTTTAGGATCTGAAAGGATGCTGGATATGCATTTTAGTGGCCTTGAATGGGTGAGTGGCTGTTGTAGATTCTCTTTTTATGCTACTTATCTTCTCCCTCTATTTGATTCCATTCTTTCATGGAGAAGAGTGACTAATACAGCTTGCTAGAGAAGGTACATGGTATGGTGGTTAAAAACATGGACTTTAGAGCCAAACTGTTAGGGATTGCTGTCACAGCACAGCCACTTCCTCGCTGTAAGACCTTAGGCAAGTTGTTTCATTGTTTAGCACCTCAGTTTATTCATCTGTAAACTGGGGATGATAATAAAGATTCATGATTCATAGGACTGTTATCAAAGTGAAATGAGTTATTATTTACATAGTGATTACATTTACAAGGTGATCAGAGGGGTGCCTACCATATACAAAGTTCCAGGTTAGTATTTATAATAAGTAAATGTTCTCAGCCAACGTGATGTGACTGGGTAATTATGATTATTTTAAATGACCATACTCATCTTTTCATAAAGGAACAGAAGAGGTCCAAGAGGAAAAGTCCAAACTCTGCTATTCTGGCATGCTTCCTCTCCATTCCTAGCTCATTTTAGCTCAAATTCCTTGAGCCTCAGGTATGCACAGTTATGGCAGTAATCTGCCAGTCCCTTTTCCAAAACAGAAAAGAAAAACAGCTTCTGTTGTTTTTATAATATCACTTCAGTTAACACTAAAATTGCAGTTTCAGAAGATCTTTGTGGACAGACTTCTTCTATGGTGTCAAAAAACCAATATGCCCAAATTTCCACCTCCTCTGATATTAAGTATGTCCCATGTATGTCTGCCCTGTCTTAACAAAGAATTGAGCTGTTATCTATCCCGTCAAAGTGAAGCAACAAATGTGAAGCACAATATATACTCTTTGTTTCACAAAAGAGTAGCTGTCTTTGTCTGAAAATTTTTTCCCTATGGAGTTCACTTTACATCCCCATACTGTGGACAGTAGCCAAAGATGGGAAAGATTGGCACGCCCATGGTGATGACCTCATTTCCACATAAAATCCAAGTTCAGTCTAGTTTTTAGGCTGTTTAAATTCAGTGTATTAAAGTTACCTTGTAATTTTCTGTTATGGATAAGAGTAGATCTAACATGTAAATTATTTAATATCTCACAAGTCAAATTTGATATAAATAGGGCTGTAGGGGAAAATGGATCCATGGAGACATATCAACACAATTGTACTAATTGCCAAAAACATATTCTCAATGAAAAACAATTTATAGGATATTATAACTAATTTTTCACACTTCAAGGAACTATAGTAAGAACATTGCCCCAAATAGTCCATCATTTCAAGGAGAAAATTAAAAACAAGATCATGCTGGAATTCATGATCGAATAAAAGCTCATAAAGCAGAAGTATATTCCTAGAAGCTTTCCTAGAAGCCTCCAATAGGAGAAAAATGTGTACTTATAAAGGTATTTTATTTTTCACTTAAGTTTTTTTTTTCACTTAAGTTTTAAATTTTAATATTTCAAAACAATTTATTAAAAGTGATTGTTTTTGCTTTATTGTTTTTTTTAATGAAAGCAGTTTTAATTATCTGTCTCTCATTGACTACTAATTATGTAGTATAAGTCTTGGGGGAAAATCAAGGAGGGGAAGCCACATCATAGAATACTTATCGGCTTCTCTTGAGTGTCAGTGGACAGGAGCCCCTGCTCTCTGGTAGAGGAAAAGGAAGCACTCTTTCTTCTAAGCAGGATCAAAGAATGCTTCCTGTGTCTTTCAGCTCTGGGGAAGGGAGGTTTGGGGTATATTAAGAGTGTGTCTCTACCATTTATAGAGTCATTTCTTTGTGCCAGGATGCTGCCAAATGTTTGATACACATCATCTCAGTGAATCCTTATAACCATCATTTCCATTTTACAAAAGAAGCTAAACCTCTGTGTAGTTAAATCATTTGCTCAAAGTTATATGTGGTTGAACTGGGAGAGAAACCAGGTCTGCACACTCCAAAAACATTTGCTTGTCCTCGGCACAGATCATAGAAAGGGCCCACATTTATGGAAGGGCAAGAATATCAGACTGAACCTTCAAATTCCTTATTTCCTCTCTATCCCCAAAGAATTTATTGATATATATTAGAAATGATTAATTTCAATATTGTGCTTTTTATAATACCAGTGATTTCTGGCTTTAAAAGACACACTTCTATCGCCACCTCTATGAATAATTTCTTCTGCCATTTTCTAAACATTTACTTTAGGTATTTTGCTAAGCACTTTCATCCATTATTTCTTTAAAAAAAGAACTAGCCACATATTTTACAATCTAAATCTCAAACTGAATTGAAACATGTATATATATCTTTTGCAGAAGTGGAAAATAAAAAGACAATTTTCCATTTGCCCGATTCTACTTTCACTTCAAGTGGACAGATTTTCTATTGTCCCAAGTCTGGTTCATACAAATCTGAATGATTAAATCCATACTGTAGTCCTGAAGCACATTTAAAAGGTACTGAAATCAGCAAGGGCTTAGCAAGGTAAGACTTAGATGAAAGACCCAACTTAGAGCNGGGGGAGTAACTCTGCCATTTTCACCAGTGCCACATTAAAGGAAATGAATCTCATTTTGTTCTTTTTTGGGGAGTAATTTATCAGATGATTTATTTACAGTGCAATCTGCATGACAAGTAAACAAATATGTTATTTTTGCCCACTGTAGTTGGATTTTAAACATAAGAAAGAGACAGAGTAAGTGTCTTTCTAGGATATGTGAGTAGCTCTGACAACAGCTTTGAAAAATAAAGGAACTCCATTACGAGGCGTTTAGCAAGAACTGATTTACATACTAGAGTAGATCTTTCATGAATTCTGCCAACGTAGAGACAGAAAGGGGAGGGAAAAAAAAGATTCCAATTGCACGCTACCACTGTGCATGTTGATGAATCCCCCAGCACATGTTAATTAATGCCCTATTGTGTTTGGCAGACTACCAGGGACTGTGATTGTACACGGGCTGATCCTTTAAATGGAGAGTGGCTTACTCTATATTGAAAAGAAAAAGATTTGTATTTGTAAAAGCCACAACTATTCCTTAGGAGTAAGTGTTTTGCTTTTAGTGCAATTAAGAGAGAAGAACTGCCATCTATCACAATATTTTATCATTACGTGTAAAAAAATCCTCAACCCAAGTAAGTAAAAAATCAGAGAAATGTCATTGTTTTAAGGAAAAATAACATTGCTCCCACTGCCCTATCCAAATCAGTGTCCAAATTTCATCCGCAAATGATGATAATGAATACTGTTATCTACCATCTTATGCTCTGGCTGAAGCAGAGGATTGTATTCAAGCAATTAAAAGGAAATCCTCGTAATAAACACATGGCCGTCTTGAAAAATTAAATACATAATGTCATCCTGGCAACAGAGGTGAATTAAACAGGGGAAAAAGGACTGGAAGATGCAAATTCCTTTGGCTTAAAGCTACAGAAATCTTATGCCCTGTTAGATTTTTAATTTAATCACAGAAAAAGAAAAGATTGACTAATCACTCAGCTCTTATTTCTTATTTGTTTTAATTTGCTTTTTACTACTTGCACCATAAAGAGCGGATAAATAGTGGATGCCTTAGAGCTTGAGTGGCCTAGGAAAATAAATTGCCTTTTATAGTTGTTCCTTATGAATAAAACTGACATATCTTAGAAGCTGTTGCAGTAGAGTCCAGAGAGATACTGCAGCCAAATCGATTAATTGTCTTTCCCCATTCTAAGTAATAAAGTTCAGCTGTGGCTTACTGAAGACCCTACTTTTTCCCTAAATCTATATTACTTTAGCTGAAACAGGTCTCTTATTTTTATTTTTTCCTTGGGTTTCTTTGTATGTAAACCTACCTCCGCATTTCCCTCAGTACATTTAAGCTTTATTTAAAGAGCGACTTTCAGAGTGGAGCACAGAGGCCACCTAAACCAGAATTGCATGGGGAGGTTTGTTTAAAATTTAGGTTCTGGGAAATCTATGCCTCCAGAGGTCCTGATTCAGTAGTCTAGGATAGAAGTCCAGGAATCTTTTTTATTTTTTTATTTTTTTTAAAATTTATTTCTAGAAGAGAGAGAGAGAGACAGCGTGAGCAGGGGAGGGTCAGAGAGAGAGGGAGTCACNTTTTTTGGAGTTCAATGGCTTTTTAAAAAATTCACTAGCTCTTCTCTTTTGCTGCAATGCAAGATTTCACTGGACATTGAACATCCCTTAGAGTGTGGTGTCATGAACTTTTTTTTAGATGGCCAGATCTGTTCTCCTTCTGGCTCCAGGAACTTGGGGCCCAACACCACAATGACCATAAACTAAAAGTGCCAGTATTGTTGGCCCTCTTTGCCAGTGGAAACTACCACTGGGGTGGGGACAGGAAAACTCAAGACCAGAGTAGGTAAAAATCACTGAATGGATGCTGAGATCTTTGACAGACCCTCCAACTTTGGGAGACCTTTCTGTGACACTGTTTGTCTCATTAACTCTTAACTCATGCTTGTATCAGCCTGGATATACAATGAACTCAACTCCAGCCTTATAAAACAGATATATCCCATTGATTCTTTTTGCATAAGATTCTTGGACATATTAACGAATAATACAATAATCTGTTGGGTATTTACTATGCGTTAAGCAAGAGCTAAGTGCTTTGTATATATTGCATCATATAATTTTTGGCAATAATACCTATCTTAGAGATAGGTATTAACATTTCCCATTTTACAGATGAAGAACTAAGGATCTGCACAGGTAACTGGTTTACCTAAGGTCCCTGGTGGTAGACTTAGCATTTTATTCCAGGCTGGTCTGACTCCAGGGCCTGCGCTCTCATGCAGGAGGCGATCCAGCCTCTAATCTTAAGTGGGGTTTCTCTCTCTTTTCTAATCAGCTAGTCTTCGTGCCTCATCTCTTTGAAATAAAGGGTAGGTTCTATATGAGCATCTGCTTCCTTTGGGAGTGCCTCTAGCTACTATTACTATATTGTAAGTTCTTTGAGATGAGAACAAACAGATGGAGCCCCACCTCTGGGTTTCCTTGCCAGCGCTGTCAGAACCCCAGTACAATGGTGACGTGCTCAGGCTAAGTAAGTGAGGTCCTGCCGCTCTATTTTAGGACTCAGAGCTCTGACAGAGAGCTTACTGTTACATTATCGCACAACACGATTACAATAGATGAAGTCACTTTCAAGGGAAGCCAGAGTCTATACCCAGCCAGTACTTTGTTTAATGAGCCCAGGACAAAAATAACAGTATCTCATGGGCAGGGAGGCTGAGAGAATGACGCAAACCAGTCTTTACAGAGAGTAACTCTGAAATACAAAGTAAGGCAAAGGCAAACTGTGAATTGATTTTTAAAATCTCACTTTGTCCCCCAAATCACTGCTTTCTAATCATGCTTTCTACAGAGGATTTTCTCCTTGAGTGTATCCCAGAGTTTTACAAAGTTGGATGACCATTCTCTCAGCCCGTTTCCCACCTGTGCACCACTGCTCATGCCATTGCTCTCATTTGGAAGTCTCCCTCACTAAAATATCCTTTCTCAAACGCTGTCTGGCTAATGGCGGATGATTTCTTTTAAGATGAGGGACAACATGGCTGTGCAGTTGTGCTCTTTCTCTTTTAAAAGGACATCTATATTATGTGGAAACTAATTTGACAATAAACTATTAAAAAAAAAATAAAAGGACATCTATGCAAGGAGATTTAGTGTTGAAAATTGGTTCTGGCACCTGAGTCTTTTAAATCCACAGCAAATTTTGATGCTTTATTTCCTTTTGCATGCTCTTGACCTGGCTTTGGTCATAACTTTGATTCCAAAATTTGTACGATTTAGTTCTTACAACTGGCCATCCTCATAAGTAAGTATTGGATTCTGATTCATTCCAGGAGGTCCCAATTCTGTGGACTGGCTTTGGGGGCTGGCTGCTGTTAGTTTAGTATCATCCCTCAAATCTCTAGATACACTTTCATTTTCCCTCAGCCTATGACTAATGTTTGATTCAAGGACTGTGAACTAATGGTCAACCTCAACCAAAATCTTGCTTAATTGTTTATGCAAGAAGAGATGTATTCCTCCCCACTACTTGATTTTAGACCATTCTATGGTATTTGCATTGCCTGCTATACTGATTATTTGTATACTATATTATTAGTATACATTAGTACATATTTGTATACTGCATTATTTAAGTACTTGGTGTTAGGAAGCAGCTCGCATGTACTTGTATATTGCCGGCAGTGCTTTGAATTAATACTAATAACAGTAATCATATTAGATAGCATTTAGTGAGCCTCTAATATGTTCCAGGAATGGTACTACAAGGTTTTCACTCATTACCCCTTTTAATCCTTACAGGAATACTGTGCATAAGGTACTATTGTCATTAACACTTAATGAGGGAAGACACCAAAGCTTAGAAATTTTCAGAAGTTTGCCCAAACTTATACAGCTAGGATGTGTGAAGCTGGCATTCCAAATCAGGTCTGTCTACCTTCAGAACAAGAACTCTTAATTGTTGTACTGGAGTTTTTGGTGAAGTGGTTGAATAAATAAACCCATTTACAAAATTAAAGTAGAATAAATAGTTAAAATGAGAACTCTATTCAATATTTCAGATAAGTACTTTACAGACAATATTTTTAAATATCAAGAGAGGTTTTTTTTTTTTATCTGGCTCTATGATATTTATGGAATTTATGGCATTTAGAATTGACCTGTTAAAAAAGTTTACATTAAGGATGAAAATAAAATGAGATTCAGTCAGCCAGCTGGATAATGGATAGAAAGCATCCTTTATACATAGGAAAAGTCGTTTATACCTAGAAAATACCCCTATTTGTTGAATGAAAAAAAAAGATTGAATTAATGAATAAAATATTTAGAATTAGACCATACTGTCAACAGTATATATCAGTGCAAGAATGGAAATACATATGGAAGTTGATCCCACACTGGTATCAAATCCCAGGGGCACCTGGGTAGCTCAGTTGTCTAATTAAGTATCTAACTTTGGCTCAAGTCTTGATCTCACAGTTCATGAATTTGAGCCCTGCATTGGGCTCTGCACTGACAGTGTGGAGCCTGCTTGGGATTCTCTCTCTCTGTCTGTCTCTCTCTCTCCCTCTCTCCCTACCCCCACCCCACTTGTATGCTCTCTCTCACAAATAAATAAACTTAAAAAAATCTCAGAGTTAGCAGCTCAAGCATGTCATTTGTTTATAGCAAAGATGGCTAATCCTACTTATCTATAACATTGTAGACTAAATGCAATGTAACATTTATGAATATTAACTGGGCACATAATAAGCACCCAATGAATGTCAGTTTTCTTCTCCCATCCCACCCTTCCTATCCTATTCATTTAGTTGAATGGTTTCAATTATTTATACTTCCTGAGACCATACTTTTTCTAAGTGTTAGATCACCATAAAAATGGTGGAAATTATAATTGGCTTCTTCAGAAGTTGTCAGTTGCATCAACTAGGGACAAAGGGGAGTCAGAATATTTGTGGTATGTCTTCTCCTTTCTCAAGAGAGGTCTAAACGAAACCTTGGGCAAGGGTAATATCTGTGCCTCATCTAGACCCTCTTAGTCTCCTCAGGGTAGAGGAGGAGATTGGATTGTGAATTACAGCAAACCCCCATGTCCAAAGGAGTCTTATCTCCATCCACAAGTGTCAAGGATGAGTCCATGGCATTGAACTTTGACTATCCACAGCTCCCCCAGGCCATATGCATGTCCCTGCAGGGGTCTAGAGGGAGGCCTAGATAACCAAAGCTTTCAGTCACCTCATACTTAGTGCTCTGCTGCCCTATTCTGTTTAAATCTACCAGGATACATTACTCCCATTCTTCCTGTCTATGTCAGTCATCAAAAGAAGCCCTTCATATCTGTCTCTAATTCTCAGAGGGTTCTGCACAGCCTCTGACCCATTCCCCTCTCCCACCACTCACCAGTTCATATAATCCTTCCACCTTGCCCTCTGGAATTTATGGTCTGCAGTCAACAAAACCCCTTTGATTCTTAACTTCTTTAACTCCTCCTTTATCTTTTTCATTCTAGTAGAAACCTTAGGAAGGCTGCTTTGCTTACAGTGCCTCTCAGGTAGGGGCAGGGTGTTTTGTTTATTTGTTTTCAGTTGTTGTTCTTTGTTTTTTGTCCACAATCCTTATGGACCTGGAGATTGGACACATGTCCTTATTTCTTCATTGCGTCTTCAAGCCATTCTTTCTTACTTTCTAGTGACAACCATATTGCTAAAGCCAATGCGCAGTTTTGGTTTTCATTTTACTTTTCAGTAGCATTTGACAGAGTTGGTTCCTTCTCCTTGAAACTTTTCTTCATTTGGCTTCCAGTTTACCACATTCTTCTGATTTGCCTTCTATATCGATAGCTATTCCTTCCCTGTCCCATCTGCTGGCTCCTCCTCACAAGTGAATACTGAAGTTTCCCATGACTCAGTCCTTAGGGCTCTTCATTTCTTTATTTCATATACCCAGTGATTTTGTTGAGTCTAGTGGATTTAATAACCACCTATCTGTTGATAGCTTCCAAATTTATGTCTCTGGACTTCACTTCTGATCTCTAGATCCACATAGTTAACTGCCTAGTCAACATCTCCAAGTGGAAGTGTAGTAGAGATCTTGTACCCTTGGACTCCTACAATCTATTTTTAATATGGCAGGCAAAAACAAAGATTCTAAAGAATAACAGAGTATGTTACTCTTCTGCTCAAAACCTGCAACGACTTCTTTTTCAACTGAAAGCAAAAACTAAAGTCTTTATAAAAACCTACAGGGCCTTACAGGATCTTGACCATGATACTTCTCTGACTCTATCTAAGATCACTCTTTTCCTCACTTGGCTCCACCCACACACTTTATGTGCTTCTACCTTATGGCTGTTCCTTTGACCTACTGCAGAGCTGCCTCACAGATATCTGAAAGTCCAACTCCCTCACTGTCTCCAGTCTTTGCTCCAGTATCACCTTCACAAACAGACTAACCTTAACCTGATATCCCTAGTTCATTCTGCAATCCCTCCCCAACCCTATACTCCTAAGACCCTTTACCTGACTCCATTTTTTTGTCCTTTTTCCAATGTACCTATCCTTTTTAACAGAGAGTGACATTTATTTTTTATTTTATTAACGTCTATTGCTTGTTTTCTCTCTCTCTCCTACTAAATTGTGAATTCCATAAGAATACAATGCAGTTCTTTTTTTGTTCTTTGATTTGTCCCAGGAAAATGGAAACATGCCTGCATGTACTATGTGAATAATAAGTATTTGATAGATAACTGCTAGGTTTATATAGTGTAAGGCATGCTGTCATATGTTACAAAATTGTATCCTTAAAATTACCCCTCGCTATTGGCTGAACAGTTATCATTATTCCTGTTAGTCAGATTAGAAAGCTGAGGCCAGAAACCATTTTTCCTGATTCTTAAATTTCTTATTTTTGCAAGTTTATTCTCATTATCAGGGCATTGTTCTTTAGGATTGTGCTTAAATCATAGCATAGAACGATGACACTGACTTCAATGTGCTGCTGATTAGGCACAAGCATAAAATAGAGTCCCGGGTCTGGCAGGCAGTGTTTTTGGGCAAGAAGGATATTGCAGAGTGCCTTTTCTTTATCAGTAGAGTTTCACAGACCATTGTGTAGGTAGTTTCTCTCCAACTCACAAGCCACCTGGTATCCTGCAATTGGTTTGACATGTTCAAATCAGGGTTTTGATCTCAGCATTACTCTGAGATGACACCTTGGAAGGTGACTAATACAGTTTTATTAAATTTAGATTTTGGTAATTTGTCAGCACTTACTCACTTGACTAGGGGAGCAAGGGTCCTTTGGTACTTCTGATCATGAAATTTAAATAATAAGGCTCTTGCTGATTGCTCTTGAATGCATTAAGCATATTTTAGACACAGCTTTATGATTGGTGACCAGAAGCAATCCCAGCTGAATGGAAATTCTTTCACGGGATGTTTCTTGTTTCTCTGAGCTCTGGTCATAACCTTACCACCTGAAAGCATTACGACTCCCTAAGGAGCTTCTGTACCTACTCCCAGGACACACTGGCCCTTACATTCTTCATGTGTTCTAAGAGCTGTCACCCTTGTTCCTAGCCAGCTATTGAATTCTCAAATTCCACTCAAGCATTGATCCAAATTTTCTTTGTTTAAGGGTTTTTATTTCTGACCAGAGAGAACAGTTGAATTGATCCTAGTAATCAGCGAGGTTGTTTTGAAAGTCTGGAAGTTGATTTGCTGTAATTATCAGTTCTTGTTGAGTGTGAAAAGGAGCATGTTTATTGAGTGCTCACCTCCTGTGTGTCACAGCTGTTTTAGGCACTTCACACACATTAGTTAGTACAGTTAGCCTTGCCATCACTCCAAGAGGAAACTATGCTCAAGGCCTTTTTACAGATGAAGATATGGAGACTCAGGGAGGTTAGGTCACTTTTCTAGGGGCCACACTAGAAAGAGGCACAGCTAGGATCTGAAATCATATATTTAGATTGCCTGAAAATGTGTTGACTAGTGTTTTCAGCACTGCACATACCTGAAATGTAGCCACACAAAATCCACAGAAATTTGGAAATAACAGGTAAGACAGACTCACATTTGAGAACCATGCCTGGAAGGTGCCAGTAAGTAGAAGCCCTAAGTCAATCAAGACATTGCCATAGGTGTTAGACTGAGAAGCAATGACTCTTATCAGTCATTTTATGAGTGATTAAGACTCAACCAGATGTATAGGAAAATAATTTAATTTGAAGTTAAAATAAACTGACAAATTGGATGTAGCCATTCAGACAAAGAAGATTTTGAGCATATGCTTCTACCGTCTCAATGTATAGAATAATGACTAAATTTGAACTGGTGTATTTGTCTCAAACTCCATGAACTTATGTGCCAGAGAAAAAATTCTGGTCTTCTTTTCCTTCCCCTTCCTCTTCTTCTCTTTCTTCTCTACCTCCTAGTTCTTTTCTTTTTTTACATTGAAGTCCGTACTACAAAGAAGTTGAAAGCCCTTGAAATTGATAACTCTGTCTCAGGAGTCCTCGGTTTCCAACTTTTCAGCTATGATTATGGAAGTTTCATCATTAGAGTCAAAGATCAGAAGAACATATCTATCAGTACCCCAATTCTTTTTTTCTTTTCTGAAAATCTGAGGAAGTGCCTTGGCTCTGTTCTTTGGATTATAAAATATAGTTTTCATGACTTCTAAATGCCTGAGTTTGATTTTCCACTTAATCCTAGTCCAGCCTCAATTTCTCAACATCCATTGTTTAAGGCAGGAATGCAGCTCCATGTATCTTATGGGAATTTGATTTTCTCATTGGTTTAGAAGAATCCTGGCCCCAGATGTGTTTAATTCAGTTATCATGATTTTCATTTTGCTTTTAACATAATTTGAATGGTTTTGGAGGAGGCATATGCTGTCCTGTAAAACACAGTCCTAACACCTTTAAATTGTTTTGTTTCTGATTTCTTCCTACATTTATGATACTTGCTTAGGCCCTAAAGGCATTTCAGTTTGCAACTCTTATTCAAATGAAAATCAACAGTAATATGATTTAATGATGGTTCAAGATGTCTTTAAGAATATGTATATAGGTTCATCACACAGTATATTTCATTTCACATTTTATGTCTTTATGATCAGGTTCTGCCCCAACAACCTTCTCACCATATCCATTTGAAAAGTTCACTGTCATTTTTGCAGCATTTCACTTTTCTGTAAAATGAATATGAATTTCACAGAGTCATTTTTGGAAGAGAAATTTGTCCTAGCAAATATATTTGGACCTTTATCTGACATTGATAGTTTGGTGGTTTCAGATACAGAAGTGATGGCAACCTTCCAACTATTTTTTAAGCCTAGATATCTTTGTGGCTGTCAAGTCCCACTGTATAGATATTTCTGAGGGACTGTTAATATTTAGGGGATACATACAAAGTATAAGAGATAACTTGTTAAAGAGGTTTGTTTTGTTCAAATGAGGGAATGTACTGATCAATGGCTAATACATAACAAGTTGTCAGTTGGGTTCTCGTTTAAGGAAGCTATCCAATCCAACCACCAAATGAAGATCTGACCCCAGTGGACAACTGAGAGTGTGAAATAGTTTGGACTTAAAAATATAAATTGCAATTAGTTTGTAATACATAAAAATGCCAGTTATGTTTTTTAGCATATTTTATTAATAGGTTCATTCTGAATAGGAAAAAGATGTACTGTACTTACCAAGCAAGAGAAATGTTTGTGTGTTTAACTAATTATTACTCTATTGATGTCTTTTTATATTCTTTTCTTTCTGTTTTTCATAAGTCAAGTTACTAAGCAGTTGACTTGAATACTAAAAAATAAAATACTTACTATTTTAAACATCTTTTCTTACAAAATTCAAGGACCTAGTTTCCAAATGTGGATCAACAAGATCAACTTGTTTGTCCTCGAAAAATTTACATTAATTCTAAATACACTTATACAGATACCAGAGAAAAAAGGTTGAATATTTACTGGAAAAGTCAGAGATGAACAAGAACTATTGCGGTAAACTATTAAAAAGAATGAGAATTATTTAAATCTTTGTAGAAAAGAATATCTATATTTTGAGTGACATGAAGCCTCAGTGCAGTCTTCACGCATTACACTTCACACAGTGTAAAAAATTAAGGCTAGAAGGAGACCTAAAACGCCTTTTGTTGAATACTTTGTTTAATAAATGAGAAAACTATGAGTTGGCTAGATGTGGAAGACCTGGAACCAGAACACACTTTTCTTAATGTCTATACCAGTGTTCATTTCATTACTGCCCACACCCACATAAGGCATCATATGTGGTTGGAAGAGCTACCATTTTTCTGGCTTGGAAAGTCTTACTTTATTCTCTATATTAAAAGCTTTAACAATCCTGTAATATAGGTTTTAATATCCCAATTTTACTGATAAGTCAATTATAAATTTCTATTTTGAGATGGAGTAACTTGCCCAAAGTCACCTTACAGAGCCAGCAATCTAATAAAAGCCTGTCTGAATTCACTCTTCTTGCTGCGTAACTATCTATTTAATTAAAAAAAAGTCCATAAACAGATCTGTAGAGTTGTATAGGAAATGGAAAGTACAATATACTGATTGACTTTTCTCTTTTCAGCTTTCCCATTATGTAGATAAAGTTAAATATTTATGTAAAATTTATGACCTGTACTCATGATGGGATATTTGATCCAGAGAAACCTGAGAATAGCTAATCCACCCCACTCATTTATAAATGAGGTAATTAAGACCAGAAAGGTCAAGCACTTTCCACCAGAGGGATAGTTGTAAAACTAAAGAGAGCAAAAGTTCTGGCTTGAAGTTATCTGGTTCTTCCACAAATCATGTTTTTGTAGGTGACAAAATGTGTAGGGGAGGAAAGACAAGCAAAAAGGTCTGGGAAGTCATATAAGTACCACAGAGAGAGCCGGGTGCTGCCAAAATCAAAGCCAGTACAATTTTTGGAAGGATAGTGCTGTTTGAATGTGACTGACCTTCAAAGAGCCTGGTAACTTTCAGCTTTTCTACATATCTTAGGAGGGACACATGATCAGAGTATGCATTCCATGTTTGGCTAAGAAAAGAGAGCCAGTAACTTCTATATTTCATTGTGTCCTCCAAAATGTATATTTTGTCATGAGAAGTGAAAAGTAAAATAAGTTAGTTAAAACACTAGTCAGCAATTAATTTTCATTTCCTTTTTTATCTAAGTCTTGTCACTGATTTATCCTTGGGGAAATTGTTCTGGCAAAATGAAAAGCATCTATAGCACATTTAGTAATTTCTTCCATATCTAGTTTAACTCGTTTTTTGGGGGAGAGTGAAGTGGCTATAAATACCTTTACCACTTGATCTTGTAACCTTAAATGAGGGCAAAACTCCCATTGGCACTAACAAGAATTGTGACTGAGGATAGTTACAGAATTGGGTCCACGACGATTATGAAGCAATTTGGTTCTTCCCCAAGAGAAAGAAACTCCAGCACGATTTTCAGATGGAATACACATCCTAGCACCTTGTCCATATTCCTAATAATAACAATGAAGGAGGAAAAAAGTCAGGAATTCTTGCAGGCGTTAGCCAGCTTGCTTCAAAAGCCTGTCAGCTAAACAAATAAAGTGCAATAGTGGGAGGGAAAGGCAGGAAATGAACTGCTGTGGGCTATTAGTTAATGAGTAGTCCAATGAAAAGGACGTTACAGCCATGGAAGTGCACCCATAGCATGAAAAAAATTAACATTACCAAAAAGAGTTAGCGTACACAAATTAGACTTTTATTCAATTCCGAAGCTTATTGCTTTCTTGTGGGATCTGCCTCCAACCAGCTACAGAAGCTTTCCCCCATCCCCTCGTCCCCAAACCAGATGAGCGAGATCAATCAAAAGATTGAAACTTTGAAGCATGGTTAGGCTGCTGGGTAAAAGCATGCAAAATATGTCTGAGACTTCATTAAAAAATGCCTACACAACACCTTGGGTAAAATCCACAGCAGCTTGGCATTGCCGCCTCATTAAGAGTAAAATGAAGTGGTCATTCCCTGAAGACTGCCCCTGATATAGTCTGACCAATCCCGGGGGGATCCCGCTTACACTCAGTGATTTAAAGCCTAAATGGACACAAGTCTTCTCAACTAGAGCCGGGGAAGGATCTGTTGGCTTTAGGCAGTGTGGCCCAGGCAAGGTCAGGATATCTGTCCAGGCTCACTTTTAAAAGAGGAGACTGATAGAAGATAATCTACAAACAAATTTTTGCTTTCCTTCAATTATTTGAAAACATTTGGATTAATCAACAACTTATTTGAAGAATTAAACTCATTCAAACAAACACTGCTCTGGAAGTAACAGCAACTAGAACTTTTAGATAGGGACAACACACAGAGAGAGGGACCTTCTTGAAACAAAAACTCTGCAACCGGCCATGCCTGTACCAGGTGCCTTTGGGAACTAAAAAGTAATAAGTTCTCAGGACAGGAGAGGAGCCAGACTTTTTGCGATGCATTCTCTGTAATTGTGCTATTTAAGGAGTGGTTCCGAGAGCATATTACCTGGGAGCTCATTAGAAATGCAGAATTTGGGGCAGATCCCAAACCTCCTGAATCAGAATATGCATTTTAACAATATCCACCCAAACCATCCTTTTGCACATGAAAGTTTGGGAGGCACTGCTCCCAGTCAGGGGTTTACAGAAGAGAATATCACTAGACAGTAGTAATAGAAGTCCTTACTAATGCCATTCTACCTGGACAACTTGCGTTTACGCCCTTTTTCGGTCCATGTGCTCTCAAGGAGCCTAATGATACAAGAGGCTTCAGAATATGCTACTACAGAGGACCAATACTTTGAGATCCTGTAGTTGGTTGGGTTTGACATAAAATGATGCGGGCCAACTAGTTTAGTTAAAATATTGATAGCGCCATTACTAACTTTTACGCTGGAGGTGAAGAAAGTGAGAAAAATAAGGTGTGTATTTTCCAACATTAAATCTTTAAATAATATAATACCCTGAAAGCAACATACAGGAGCTAGGCCCACAGCTCTCTGCCGAATTGGTTTACACCAGTAATTTCGAATCCAAACTTCTTATAGTCAGTACTAAACTCATGTTTTCAAGGGCAAGCCTGTCATCACCTATATCTTGTGTTAGCACATGCATGCTGAGTCAAAGGGTGGGCCTCTGAGATATCCTTCAGCTACTTCTATGGCTATCATTAATGGCTCTATTTTTATAATAATTTTTTCTCTTATATGTATGCTTTTCTTGTGATTTTGTAAAACAAAACAAAACAAAACAAAACAAAAACATCAGCCTGGGTATTAAACTGATTCCTAAGAGCATAATAAATGCCATGAAAAGTCATGTTAGATGGACTCTGGTCCATTAGCTAAATTTTGTCCACAAAGATGTTGACTGTCATCTTGAAATTCATCATTACAACAATAGACATTTCCTAGTTCTCTTATATTTAGTAACTACTGTATTATAGTCCCATGATTTATGGACTTACCAAATCCGGTACTTTCTAAAGTGTGTTTGGAGGAATGTAAGTAATAAGAGACATTAAGGGTCCTGTGGTTAATTAAATTTGGAAAATACTGGATTAAATGAAATTGTAAAGATAACTTTTCTGTATGACTTCTTAGAGCCTTAGTGTGCTAAGATATATTATTAACACCCAAAGCAGAGATATACTATGTTTTTTGACCTCAAAAGCCAGTATTAAAGAGTATTCTCTATGATTGATTAGTGTCTTCAGTTACTTACTTTGGGACATCCTAGTCTAATTTCTAATCCTGTTTGGAATTTCATTCTTAGAGGACCATATTATACCACTCACAGCAAAAACAATAAACCAGCACATTTGTAGTCTGTATTATAAAATTTACCACATGCATATAAACTCTTGTCGTTTTCATAACTGTTTTGCCTCCCAACTAGATTGTAACTACCTGGGCAGTATGAGTCATGCCTTACACTTCCATATCCACCACGGAATTTAGCACTGTGTTGGACATGGCAAGTAATAAAATAATTATTGGTATGCTGACCTGTGCTAAAATTAAGGTTTTCAGGTTTCCATGGGGTATTTAGTTGCTTTAGCATTTTAAGATCTGATGAGATAGAGAATCTCTTTACTTTAAATAGCATTTCTTTTGATTTTGTAAACTTTGAGCCTATATCCAATAAGCTTTTGTCTTTCTGAGCTGATAAATATAAATGTTTCTTGTATATGATTATCAGAGTACTGCCAACATCTGGATCTTTTTCCAGATTTAAATCTTTAACACAGATTCCACCTGTGGTATATATGCCAGAGAGGCTTTCTTTACTTGCAGGAAGCAGACATGCCAGAAAACATCCAGGGCAAATGCCCCATCAATTTGAATCTGTTCTGTTATTCTTTTGTCACCAATGAGGTCCTTAATGAGGCCCAACAGTTGTTTGAGTTTGACACTGTAGGATCACATTGAAATTGTAAGTCTGAAAGCTACAGAAACCTTTATTCTCGTATAAGGAGCTGAGGCCCAGGGACGTGAGGTCAGCGTCCTTTAAGGATATTCACAAAGCTACCTGTATGTGGTCTTGTTGATACATCATTCTTGGAAGTACAGCTGCCGTTAAAATAATAACAAAAAGAATAGCAGTTTACTAAGAAGTCCATTTGTTGCTTTTCTCTATGTTTACCCATACTGTGAGCTCCTTCTTGAATTTAGTTTTTTTACATGGGCATTTCAAAATTAAGGAAAGAAAAGTACTTTTTAGAGCTTGGAAATTCCACTTAACACACCACTCCCTGGGGCGGGGAAGGGTGATGAGTAATGCAGAGATTAGATAATCTTATTCCCACCATTTGAGGCCATTGAGAAATTCTCCTGATAGTTGGTTCCTTTTTATTTTTGGGCAGTAGATCCTACAAATACACGGGTCTTTGGGATGATAGGGAGAGTTTGTATTGAGTTTCATGAATGAATGAAAAACAATCACTCATGCCCAGATCTATTCAAAAGTATGTTGGTTTATAATAGACTAGATCATATCCAATTATAGAATTCAGATTACCTTACCAGCACTCATATTTGGAATTGCCTTAGTCCTTTCAATTGGCGTCTCGCTAAGAAGGAAGAGAAAATGGCTTCTTCCTGCACTCAGAAGATAAATATCTTTGATTGTTTTAAATATCTGTCTTAGGTGGTTTGGTTAATTACCCACCTAGAGGCAGAAATATTCTTTATTATGTTAGTTTATTTATCCTTCAACTGATTCCTTATTTAAAAGAAAGTTGGCATTCCAAGCAGTGAAAAGCAGTTACCCTCCCCTTATTTGTATTTGTACCCACAGGTGTAAATTTTATTCTCAGCCATAAAGGTTAAAAAAAAGTAAGAAAATAAGATTTCAAAGTCAAGGAGATGCCTCAGAACACCTCTCAACACTTCCACTCCCACCTTGTCCTCATCTGGACACCATTAGGAGAACCACTAAAATTGAATTCAACTGCTATGTATTATGCATGACTGCATTGTTTACTGTATTGTTTTATGCCATTCAGTTCACCTGAGATGAAATCAGGCAAAGGAGGTAAATTAAGTCTACCTTCAAAACTCTAGACTGCTGACTCTTATGAAAATGGATTTACTAGTTTATCTAATGTTTTAAAAACTCATTTTATTAAGTTGTAAATCATATCATCCAGTACCACTACATCAGAAGGTAAAATTAATGATAGAGATAAGGACATTAGAAAAAGCCACAGCATGGCTACATGACAACATGAAAAAATTGATGAATAGCAGCTTAGGAGCCGTGACACAGGGTTCAGATTTAATTTGAATGGTGAAGGGCATCATCCTATTGAGCTGACTGGATAAGGGTAAGTTCATATTGGCACATGGTTTGATGTCCTCATGGGGTGACATGAAATTGTGGTACAGTGAGAAAATGACATGTGGCATTTTGAAAACCAGAAAAATGAAAATTTGAGGTTAGCCCTGAATGGAAGTACTTTTTCTTTTCCAGATAAAGAAACACTATCCAGTAATTCTGAGATCTAAAACTGTTGGTTTTTTTTCCTATTAACTCTTTGGAAGTAGACTAAAAAGAAAACAAAATTGATGTCAGGGTTGTGGGGTCATGGTAAATGTAGGTGGCAGATAGACAAATTTGTGAGTAAAAATTTAGTATCTGTGTAATTTTTTCAGAATGAAAGAAATGTTATCATAATGAGATGCATGCTACATCAGGAATTTTAGTACCTTTCACATAACAAATGCACTTTCTATGCTTTGTTGTACCAATGCTCATGCCATGTCAAGGAAGGGAATGGACTTAAATAGAAGACAAAAGTATCTCTAATTTTACTTAGAGATGAAGAAGATGAACTATAGAGTGAATGTCAGTGTAGGTTATACCTTCTATCAAAACTTCTAAGACATCAACCATCAGTTACTCTTAAGACTGATCATAATGCATCATTAGCCGTCACAGCTTTCTACTGATTAACATTTAGTTCACCTTATGCCATCAGACATGGCCACCAACCTGTCCTCTTACCACCTGCATCAGAAACTAGCTCCATCATGGTCAACTGAGCACATGCCCCAACTGAAGCTGCAGTCAAAACATAAGGGACGTCAGTCACTGCTCCTCATCACAAGGAATTCGGAAATCCCGACTTACTTGTTTTACTGTGTCAAAAGTACTCATGAAGATCCTAAGGTGTCTCTTCACAAACAAGGAGAGTAAGACAAGAAAAAGAAACCCTCCCTTTTATTCACCTAATGACAGATCTAGGAAGTGAATTCTGGTTTTCTGTCTCTGTTTTAATAAGCTTGATCACAACAAATAATCCGTTTGCTGTCTTTTTCTTCTTTGATGGAAGAAATACTGCCTATATCTTGAATGAATCTGAGAAATAAGGAAAATGTCTATTTTCAGAGGGTAAAAATGAACTTGTGATACAAAATGTAAAGCTTATGTTTTTCTTTTATGGAAGGGACTAAAACTAACTAAAGTTGTTAAGTCTTAGCAACATAAAAGTGAGAAAGTAAGGTATTTGACCAAATCTTTGAAATGATATAACATTGGACCAGTTATCAGAGTCTGAAAATGAATCAATCTGCATATATGATGATAAAGATTTGGAGATGCTAATGCTGAAATTTAGTATGTGTGTCAGGCCTCCTGCCTGGTTTGAAATGAACACATTTAAGGCCCAGTGCATGTGACTGTTTCCTGGTTTATGAGTGAGATTGAGGCAAGTGTACACTTGCCCAAGAAAAGTAGACCTCTCCAGAACTCCCCTTCTGACCATTGAGGAATCACACTCACAGCATGAGATAATCAGGTCTTCGCTCATAACATAACCACATTCATATTTCTTTATTCCTGCAAGACTAAAAATTGATTTTTAGTGATGAGCAAGCAATTTTGTGTCTTTGAAATAGAAGCAGGGTTTTAGAAACTTTTACTTCAGTGCAAGATACATACTGGATCACTTGTTCACCTCTACAGTGATGTGGGAAGGGATCAGTGCTGTAGCACCTAAATATTTTCTTTCTTTCTTCTTCTTCTTCTTTTCTTTTCTTTTTTTTTTTAATAAGTAAAGAACATGCTAGGATCTTGCAAGTGTCTCCAAAACATATGGGCAATGGTGAACATGCCCTAGCATCACTTGGCTTTTCTTCAATATAGAGAATGGAGGAGTAGTGCACAGACAAGGATGCATAGGAGTGGGAAAGAAAAGCAGAAAAGGACACAGGGTGTTAAAGAAAATAAAGCAAAATACAGAAGGCAATAAAGTGTAGGTGAGAGGAGTGCCTGGACAGGACTGTCTACATGTGATAAAATGGTATATAGCCAAGTTGATCATCTGCATTGTGTTAATTTACTGTATTAAAAGTTGTGTTTACTCGCTTTTTACTCATTTGAATGTCCTTTTACAGGATAATCTTATTATCTGCATAGAACTTGGAGGGCCTGTTTCATTTTTTAAAACTTAGGAAACAAATAAAATGGAGAGATTAAAACAGCTACTGGGGAACCTGGGTGGCTCAGTTGGTTAAGCATCTGACTTTGGCTCAGGTCATGATCTCGCAGTTTGTGGATTCAAGCCCCGTGTGGGGTTCTGTTCTGACAGCTCAGAGCCTGGAGCCTGCTTCAGATTTTGTTTCTCCCTCTTTCCCTGCCCCTTCCCCACTTGTGCTCTGTCTCTCTCTGTCTCAAAAATAAATAAGCTATAAATTTTTTTTAAAAAGCAATTACTAACTTTCATTTTGGGGGGCAACAAATATTTATTAATGTCCACATGCACCAGAGGCAAATGGATTTAGGGAATAAAGAAGAGCTCAGCACTCTAAGAAGCACAGGTAAAAATAAACCAAGAATTAAGGATAATGAAAATAAATACAATATGATTACAGCTGATTTTCACCTTGAGAAAGCGGTTGCTGATTAGTTTACCATAGAAAAGATACTAGCGATTATTGAGTGGTTTCTAGGGAAAGAACAACGATGGTGGGGGTGGAGTGAGGGTTCTTCTTACAGCAACTTGACCCACTACTAGGTTTCATTTAAAAAAAATCAAGTAGCAAAAATAACCAGTGCTTTTCATATGCTTTATCAATAAATAATAGGTCCTCACCTAAGATGTTAAGTAAAGGCAAAATTATATAGTATAATGCAGACTTTCTTCATTTGGCCATTTAAAAGACCTTTCTTTAAGGTGAGAGAAAAATACTTTAATTGCTCTTTCAGGCACACATTCTCTTAAATCTTAATCCAAATACAGATCAGTTCACTGGTAATTATCCATCAAGTTATGGCTGTATGGATCAACTATTACATTATTAAGCCAATTATTAAGGGCAGACAACTTGGTCATGTTCCAAAAGTGATCCTGGTATTTTGATTGTACAATAATCCTGTTTTCAACTCTTTCCCCAGTTTCCATTGTTTGGGAGGAAAGACAACTTAGAGGAGGCTGCACCACTCTTAGAGGAGACTCCCCAGTCTGGAAGGAGGATTGAGGGAACTCACAAGTTCATAAGAACTTGTCCACCGGCATTCAGATCTCAAGAGTATGTATGGCCTAGTGCAAACCTGCATTCATGGAAACAAAGGTTCTTACCCTGCTGGACTGGGCGATTGGAGACTTCGCTCCTTCAGACCCCATCACAAGGTATGTCAGTGAATAAGTTCTTAAAGACAAAAGGCTTTCCTGCAACCTTCTTAATAAAAGCAAGTTTCTGGACTAACTGTGTGGAAACAAGGTGGGTAAGCCTTTAGAAATAAAAAATAAATGCCTAGCTGTTCTGAAAAACAGCATAAATAACGTATTTGGGTTTATACTATGCTAACTGTTGTGTTAGAACCTATAAAGAAAATAGAAACTACCTTGTTTTGTGTGGATAAGTATCATTTGAGTAGTGATATTGCAGCAATGTGATGACTGTAGGGGTCAAATAATCAGAGACTAGGCCCTTGTGACGAGCCACTCCTCCTTCCTTTCATTGTTTGCCTTATCCACAAAGACAAACTGTGCAGTTCTCTTTTCCCAAGTTAGATGATAATTCAGTATATTTATACACCGTTTACTTTATTTAACAAATCATCATATCTAAGGATTTCCTAAATTAATGCTAAATAGAAGAGAGTAGGAAAAAAGTAAATATTTTCCTCCTGAATCTAATCTTTTATTAATCTGCATACATGTTATTCCAAATATATACATGTAGATCGCCACATATATATGTGCATAGAATGTATAAATACATATATATTATACATGAATGATTTATTACAGAAATATCAGTGTTTCTAGATTACACTGCATACTTGATGAGCTGTCATTAGTGCAGAAAGGATACATAGCTTTTCAACAAAAGAAAAGAATGAGGCTGCCAGAGTGTTGCAGTGGTTTGGGCTTTTTTTTTTTTTTTTTTCCAGCATCCATCCCTGCCAATCTCTGCACTGCCAGTAGGGAAAACCATATCCATGGCAACCAACCGTACCATTCCAACCCACATCAATGACGCCTCCAATCTAAACTGTCAAATATTCTATGCACATCATGTAAAATAGGTCTCTTTCCCCTTATACCTCTGTGCATCTCGTTTCCGTGGCTACATGTTTATGCAAATGAGAATTGTCCTTTCTCTCTCAGGTTGATTGAACACTGAATTTGTTTTGCACCTTGGCAATGCAAAGCCATGCTGTCTTGCCACCTGGTCTACCACATAATTGCAAAAAATTACATTATAATGATAACTGTCCCCAAATTAGCCTGATAACACCATCTACCTGCCTTGTGAGCGAAAGAAACAGTGTGCAATAAAGAAGGATGTTAAAACAGAGTCGAGATAGGGGAATAATGTTTAATTGGCTCTCCAGAGTCTACTAATTTTCAGAATTGGAAACCTAGTGTTTGATTTGTTCTTTTTAGTCAGTGAGAAGAAAAAAATATCCTTCATAAATTCTGAATGACAAATTTGCCCATCCTTTTTTGCATGTGGTTCCAGCATCCCAGGGAATCTAAAGTGTCATTTCCTCTCTGGAAGAAAGGAAGCACAAAACAAGCTAGGTACATACTCTAAATTTTCACTCGGTATCAGCTCCAGCTATAAATTTCTCCCAATCCCTGTGTCTCCCCTCATTCTTTTTCCCAAACCCCTCAAAATCTTGGATCAATATCTCTCTGTTATGGTTAAGATGCAGGATTTTTATAGGATGGCACATATTAAAATTAGAACACATGAAATAAAATTAGAATAGAATAAAGCTGGAAATCTCAAAGAATTGCCTTCTCTCCTTTCCCATCTCCTTTAATCTCTTGTTCCCTGCATTATTATATCCTGTAAATAATTTTATTATAGTAGTGGTTAGTTTCTTTTTCAGAAAAATCACAATTAAACATCTTGCAAGTTATAAAAATGATCAATTCCCTTTTATTTTGTTCATTTTTAATAGTAAGTTACATTGAAATGGTGACTCTGACTAAGGATATTCTTAATGCTAATTTTCTACAAAAAAGGACATAGGCAGGTAAAAATGTAGTTTGTAGTATATTTCCCCAGGGTGTAAGTGAGAAAATAAAAGATACTAAATTCTATTATGATAAATGTTGGGGATATATTTTACTTCTCCCACTGCTTAATTCCTCTCTTTCTGCAAAACAAATCCTTCAGTATTTTTTTTAAACAAGAACAATTTTATACAATTCATGAGATTTTTGTCTCTGACTGATCATTTGAACTCTGTTTATAAAGACTCTGAGTCACCTTTGAGTGGATTAAGGAGACACAAAGGTTACAAAGGTGGACAAAATCTTTTTTTAATTTAATAGATCGTCTGTAAATGTGCTCTGGCCAAAAATAAAAAGTACAACATTTCCAAAGCCGGAACTGTAACCATCTTCTTTCCCATCTCTTTCTCCAAACTCTATGTATCTTTCAGGTATTAGCTGAGGCCCCACTTTCTCCCTGACTAAGATCACAAAGTGATGACTTTCTTCTCTGATCTCTTGGCTCAATGAATGCTGCTGTTTCAGCATTTCATTAGATGCCATCTCCCACCAGTCTGACTTGTCTCTGACAGAATTGTAAACCCTGGGGCAGAGTTGGGGGGAAATAATTTCACATAATTCTTTTGTCTTTTCAATCCTTAAAGTGAATATTTTGCTCAGTTAAATTGAATATCAAGTCTTGATTATTGCTGGGTTTTAGGCTGAGACATTTAGGCAGTGAAAAGCTAATAAATATGCCTCAGGTCATGGCAGAAGAGAAATCAACTTTTAGTGGTGTTCACTATTGTTCAAGAAATCATGTCAAATCTTTTCCATATGCAACAATAATCTGTTCCTTGTTAAAATTTACTTTTAAGTAGCAGATTATATTTTTCAAAAGCAATAATATTTGAAAGAGAGGACATGATGTCCTTAAAAATTCTGTTTCATTGTTACGTCCCCACCAATAATATTGCTCTTGCTTCTTTGGGGAATTACTAAGGAAGTGGAAGACTTGCTTTTATAAAGATTACAGTCAAATGAGGTGATAAATACATATAAACACATATGCAAAATTAAATACCATGGCTCACTATCAATTATGACTGTTAATATCACCATTCTAGTAATTTACCAAATGTAACATATAAATTTCTAAGTGTTTTGCAAGGCTAAAAAATGATCATTGGAGTTATGTTCTAGAATATAGTATGGATGAACAGCTTAAGTCAGCTTTATCTGAGGAGGACAAATATTTAAGGACCTGACTTTAATAAGGTCAATTTTTTAAAACCTAGGGTTTGTGAATTTGGACTTTCATCACTCATTCTCAGTGTTGGAGCTCCAAATTCCTCTAAATATCCTTTTTCTGGTCAAAAGAAACTTGCTTTTAGAATTTTATTCTATTAGGGAATCCCTTGCTGAATCCACCCAGTTTTCCCTTCGACTTTTCCCGTGCATGTAAACTGAAATGGAGATACAAGGAGGTGTTTATTTGCAGAGTGTAAGGGCCCAAAAAGTTTGAGTCCCACAGGTGAAAAGAAAGAGTTTATGCAAATGAGTAGAAATTGCCTTAATTCTCTTACCTACTTTTGTAACCACATAGTTAATACTGCCTAGATTTCTCCTATGAAAGATTTCTTTTTCATGGAGTCATTACAGAGAAAAATAAACTAACAAACCCAAAGGAGTCTGTCAACCCAAAGTATCTACTAACTTGTGAGGTGATAATACTATTATCAAATAATAATTGCAAATCCTTATGAGACACTATGTTCAAAGCACTGTTTTAAGCCCTTTACATAATCTAAATCATTTAATCCTCATGACAGTTTTATAAATTAGGTACAATTATTTATTTTATTTTACAGATGAGAAAACTGAGGCATAGAGGAGTCTCCAAAGTTATGTAGCTGTGAAGTAGATCATCCAAGACTAGATGATCTTGCTATAAAGTCTCCAAAGTGTTAACCTTTTCATTTCTACACCATATGACCTTTCAAGAAATATTTTTATTTTCAATTATCACAATAAAGTTTTATCAGTAAAAAATCTCTTGAAATTATGATATCCCCCAAATTCCGTTATCATAACTCAAATTCCCTTTCATTTAATTTTTCAAAGCATGAAATGGAATCTTCTCTTGGGGAGAAGAAACCTTTCCTTAAAAATTTTTTTTAATGCTTTATTTACTTTTGAGAGAGACAGCATGAGCAGGGGAGGGTCAGAGAAAGAGGGAGACACAGAATCTGAAGCAGGCTCCAGGCTCTGAGCTGGCAATCAGCACAGACCCTGATACGGGGCTCAAAACCGCGAACCGTGAGATCATGACCTGAGCCGAAGTCGGACGCTTAACCGACTGAGCCATCCAGGAGCCCCAGAAGAAACCTTTTCTGAAAGACTTCAAAATTGGAAACATTACTTTAAAATTTTTTTAATGTTCTATTTATTTCTGAGAGAGAAAGACATCGTGAGGAGGGGAGGTTCAGAGAGAGAGAGAGGGCGACACAGAATCTGAAACAGGCTCCAGGCTCTGAGCTAGCTGTGAGCACAGAGCCCAATGCGGGGCTCGAACCCACGAACTGTGAGATCACGACCTGAGCCGAAGTCGGTTGCCCAACTGACTGAGCCACCCAGGAGCCCCTTGAAACATTACTTTTAATGCCAGCAATAATTTAGAAGACCCGTGGTAATTTTTAAAATATCCAGATATATGTTCATGCAGTCATTCAGGTAGTTAGTAAGTGCCGGTAATGATCTTGGCTCTCAGGATCCAGCAGGGACCCAAAGAAAGCTCATGCCCTCATGGGACTCACATTCCAGTGAGGGAGAGATTAGAATAGAATAGAATAGAATAGAATAGAATAGAATAGAATAGAATAGAATAGAATAGAATAGGGGTGGCTGGATAGCTCAGTCACTTAAGTGTCTGACTCTTGATTTTAGCTCAGGTCATGATCTCATAATGGTGAGATGGAGCCTGGAGTGGGGCTCTGTGTTGGGAGTGGAGCCTGACTAGGATCTAAGATTCTCTCTCTCTCTCCCCCCTCCCTCTTTCTTTCTCTCTCTCTGTACCCCTTCCCTGCTCACTGTCTTTCTCTATCTCTCTATCTCTCAAACAAATAAAAAAGAATAGAATGCACTGTAGTACACTACAATAGAAAACAGGTGGAGAGAAGTGCTATAGAGAAAAACTAAATAGGATAAGAGTATATAGAACAAAGAAAAGGAGGCTGCTCCAGGCCAGAAAAGGTTTTTTGGTAGAGTGACATCTGAGCAGAAATTTGAATGAAGTGAAGGAGGGAGCCCAGAGGTTGGAAATTGGCTGGCTAGGTTGAAGGACTGTTAGGATGGCTGTATGGCGTAAGGGATAAATTGCTGCAGGGGATGCCATCAGTGAGAGAGAAGATGGTCAGATGATGGAGAACTGCGGGAAAATTTTACATTCTCTTCCTTTTACTCTGAGAGAGACAGGAAGACATCCAAGAGTTTTCAGCAGAGAAATGATAGGAACTGACTTCTTTTATAAAAAGATCACACTGACTCAGAGTGAAATATGGAATGGAGGATTGGGTGAAATCCTGGAGCTCGGTTCCAGCGGCTGCTGTATCATCAAAAACAGTAGGCAATGGTGGCAAGTCAACAGGAGATGACTTGTGAGGAGATATTTCAAAGTTGTAAATTTCAAGACTGTATAGTATATAAGATGTGGAAAGTGGAAAAATCAAGGCATAAAGGATGACTCTATTCCATTACAAAATGAAATGGAAAGTTTTATGCTTAGATAAAAGTTGTAGGTAAAAACCAAATATTTGGAATTAGTTAAAACTTAGAAGACAGTTAAAATTCTTCTCAGACTCTCAGAATTTGTTAGATAATCAATTTAAATACTTATTGATCATTAATTCTTAAAAATTTTTTAATGTTTATTTATTTTGAGAGAGAGAGACAGACAATGTGAGCAGGGGAGGAGCAGAGAGAGAGGGAGACAGAATCTGAAGCAGATTACAGGGTCCAGTTGTCTGAACAGAGCCTGATGTGTGGCTCGAACTCACAAACCATGAGATCATGACCTGAGCAGAAGTCGGACGTTTAACTGACTGAGCCACCCAGGTGTCCCGATTGATCATTACTTCTTAATTGCCAATACGTTTTCCGTGCTACCCAATCCTTTGTTGAAGACAACTTGATGGGTTAGCAAAATTCTGTAACTTAGAAACAACAGTTCTTCTCCTCAAAACCGTTTTTCCCCCCATCTTCCAAATCTCAGATGTTCTCCCCTTTTGTTCAGTTTCTTAAGCCATTCTCTCCTAGTGTTTTTGTTGGTTTTTGTTTTTGTTTTTTGCAGGCTCCTTTTCCTTGGCATTTCAACTCTTAGTTCTTTCTTTGTATTTTGTTACAAACCATCTTTTTATATCAGTCTGTAACTCTCCTTGGACCAGCTGCTCCACTAGGAAAGATTTAGTTATTATCTAAGTCCTGATGACATTGACTTTTCTAGTCTTGTACTATTCACTATAGTAACTACATGTTGCTAGTGGTTTTATGCCACTGTACCCTACATATACACTATAGTGGTACTAACAGCTAAGAGTGGAAATATAGGTAATAGGGGTAGAATTATAATCCTACTGAATCCTATATATGCTATGTGTAATCATACATATATTGCATATACTATTTAGTAAATATTGTGTTTTTTTCCTATACATACCTACCTATGATAAAGTTTAGTTTTTAAATTAGGTACAGTGAGATATTAGTAATAACTAACAATAAAATCAAACAATTATAGCAATATACTATCATAAAAGCTATGTGAGTGTGGTCTCTCTCTCTCTCTTAAAATATTTTATTATCCTGTACTCACCCTTCTTATTATGGTGTGAGATGATAAAATGCCTACATGAATGCTGTAAGCATTAGGACATAGCATTAGGCTACTAGCGACCTTCTGGTGATAGGTCAGAAGGAGGATCATTTATTTCGGGACTGAAGTTGACCACAGGTAACTGAAACTATGGCGAATGAAACTTTGGATAAGGGGAATTACTCTGTATTAAAGGTGACATTTAAAATTGGTGAGGAAAATGCACAATTTGATTAAAACTGTTGGGGCAACCAGTTAACCACTTGGCAAGAATAAATTTAAAGATGTAACCCACACCTTAAAATAAAATTAATTCTCTAAGTGGATTGAATATAAGTTCATAATAAAATGTAAAACTACTAGAAGGAGATACAAGTATATATGTACAGGTGAAGAAAGCCCTTTCAGTCAAGAGTCAAGGCAAAAATGGAAAGATCTAAATAATTAAATATTTTAAGACATTTTTATGGAGAAAAGTACCATAATCTAAGTGAAAAAGCAAATGACAGGCAAGAAAAATATAACTGTGTGTGACAGAAATGGTTAATGTCTAATATGTACAAATCTTACAACCTCATAATAAAAAGAACATATAACAAGTAAGGAACAAAAATAAGAAATATAAATGATAATATAAGATTAAAAATATTTCATCTTACTAGTAATCATAACCATGGACAAAAAGACTAGATATCCTCTCCCTTCTCGTCAATTATCAAGCTGTCAAAGACTTAAAGAAGGAAAATGCTCAGTATGGTTGACTGAAAAGAGATGGACTCTCACAGATTGCTTGCAGGAGTAAAATTAGTACAAACCTTGTACAGTGTAGTTGGAAGCAATGTATTTCACTCAGAAATTCCACTTCTAAAATTTTTTTTCAATAATCATAGAGATTCATAAAGATAGAAGTGTGAAGATATGTATCACAATATTATTTATAATGGGGGAAATCTTAAAATAATTTAAATATGCATCTATAGATTATCATTTGAATAGCTTATATATCCATAAAATAGAATTCTATTCAATCATTAGAAATGATGGGGTCATCCTTTATTGATCAATATGTAGTATGTTGATGATATGTTGCTAAGTGCAACATATCTAAAAATGTCATACTATGATCCCACTTTAAAGATACATATCTTTCAATCACACACATTGAAAATAACATGAAATATTCAAAATGCTACTAGTGGCTTAATGCTATTAGTGGAAGTATACCTAATAGCAGTTATGTTGGTAGAATTATGGGTATTTTTTCTGCTTGCTTTTATTTTTTGCATCTATTTTCTACATAAACAGGAATAATTTAAATAACTTTAAAATGCAGGAAGCAAATACATATATTTAAATATGATTCATATTACTGCTAGAAGCCTTAGACCAGATGTTATGTTTATATCTTAAGAGCTCACTTGTGCCACATTTCTTCTTTACCTTCTGACACAGTGACACCTCGTGTCCTGAATCTCCACAGAACATCCATGTAGGTGCTTGTATTGGAGCCCATAGACTTCAGTCCAACTCTACAGAAAGCGAGTGCTACCATGCTCTTCCTGGGACAACATGGTAGTATTAGCATGGTGTGCTGAGTTCAAAGGAGACTGTTCTTAATCCCTTACAAAAGCACTCTTGGTACAGCCTAGTCCTCCTTGTGCTAGGAGGAGAGTTTGGTTTCAAGTTCTTTATTCTAAAACAATTAATATGTTTATCTTTAGAACTTTATTCTAAAACAATTATTAAAAATGATAAGAGTTTTGCGCATTTGAGTAGAAGGTCCCATTTATTTTTCAAGCAATCCTGTAAACTATGCTGACTGCTGTCATCTTCTCACATGTTAGGAAAATAAGATTCAGAGATTTTACATGATTTTTTTCAAGGTTCAAACTCAGGAGGGTTCAAACTCAGTTATTTTTCTTTCAAATCTGAAGATCTAATTTGTTTATCACATAGGCTTCTCCACCTGTCATTGAAAGCCAGAGACTTTAAATGACTAGCAAGAAGAGAAAAACCAAACACTTGTGATTTAAAATTTTAATTGATGAGAAATTATAAATTATTACTTCACAAAATATTTTCCAACTTTATTTTTATTTTACAATTAGAAATAGCATAAAAGGGTAGATAAAGGGAAAGTAATCTTTAAATTCTTTAAACAGATTTTCTGAAATCTACTTCCTGTCCAAGATTTTTTTTTTAATTACTGGGCAAATAAAAGTGGAATAAATACAGTGTGAAATCTACTGATCTATATGTGTTACAGATGTTGTATTAGAAAGAAAAACCTAAATTCAAGGAAAATATATATGACACAACGTTGCAAAGTATAAATACTTACCTAATTCATCTAGTATTCTTCAAGTGCAATGAAAATCGTCCCTATGTTATAAAAACAATAATATAGCTTATATCTTAAAAGCTAAAAGAAAGGTGGAAGATGGTCTAAATATTTCTAAATCAATGGTTTAGAGCTCTTTATAAAAGCATAATTTGGTGCAATATTTTTCTGGTGCTGAATGAGCCTCCTAATGCGTTAATACCCAACCAGAAACAATGTCATGCTCTATGAACATCATTGTCAAAGTGTCCAATCAATTTGTTTGTACTGTGAATCATCCCCTATTCCTATTGGTTTTCTGCACATCAACATTCAACTAATGGACTCAAAGTCCATGTTACATATGTTAATCTAAAACTCCTCTGTATACAACCTCTGCAGAAATAACTGAAAAGGAGAGCATATCAGTCATATTACTTTCATGTTTGAAACCTAACAGTTGCACTCTCCAGGTCAATGCCAAATGGAGATTTTTCTAGTAGGCAGTATAACTTTTCATTACAAATTGGATCTGGCATGTGCTCTTGCAAATAGTCACATTTCTTTATTCTTGATTCATTCTTAAATTAGTTGTCAATGCAAGGTCAATAGTGACTCCTTCAAGTCCTCCAGCTTTGGGGACTGGGCCACAGCCTGCTGAAATGCTGATCAATTTTACATTATTTCATTTGTCTTCTTCATGTTTACAAAAGTTCATTGGCATACAGACCCATGGGTCTGCATACTGGTATTTTAATGAGTTATAAACAGTTGTTCCCATTAAAATAGTATGTTTTAGAATATTTGAAAAAGAAAAGAAAAAAATCACACAGTTACCACAGCAACACAACCTTTATTTGTGTTTATTATCTTCTAGTCTTTTTGATTAGTGAATCTTTAAAAAGTATCTTATATTTTTTAAAAAATGTGTCTTATCTTTATTTCCCCTTTGGCTTATAGAGATACATAACTGCAGGAATCATAATCCTAGGTTCATGACAACAGTCTCATTATTGGTTCAAACATGTACTTATTTGTAGTACTATAAGGTTCCTCACAAATTCAGCACCATGCCCCCAAAAACTATGAGTTTGACAATAACCTATACTGTACGTTGTATCTCCCATCCCTCACCTGCCTTCCCTCCCAGAAGTGGCATTCATAACTCTATTGTTACTGTTGCCTTACTTCATATATATGAAAAATATATATATACAATGCATATTATACTATAAATTTATATTTATAAATTATAAATATATGTAATGGTAATGTATATATACACATATATAAATTGCAAATGGTATTTTTATGTGATCCTTATAACTATGTATTTTATTTCTGACTTGATAAAAAGCTTAGTATACTGCATGTAATCTTTTGGAATCTACTTTTTTCATTTAATAATCTTATTACTAAGACTCATTCATAAGGTTATCTCTCATTCTATAGCATTTGTTATGACTCTGTATAAGAAACCATTGTGCACATATCACACTTTTTTATCTGTTCTCACTTGGATGGGCCTTTGGGTTGCCATTATCATAGTGTTCATAACTATTAGTTTTAGTAGCTTAGTGGTGTTCCATCAATTTTCTTAATCAGTTCTCCATTTTTTAAAATTTGGTTGCATCTAATGCTTTGCTCTACTGATTGAGGTTGAAGTGAGCACCTTTGTATGAATAAATTTTCTACACTAAATATTGTACCTAACATAACTAGAAATTGAATTATTAAGTTGAAAGATATGAACATAAGAGATATTTCACATTTGCATTTGCATTTGGAAGAATAACTCCATCAGCAATTGTACAATTACCAGATTGCTATAAGCATGGACTTACCTCTTTGGTTGTTAAGAGAGAGTTATGTTTTATTTTAGGCTTCACTGACTTCAATGAATCAATATTGCAATATCGACATATTATAGAACCTCAGATCTGGAACATTAGCTTCTGATCTGCTAATTTTCATTTGATGAGGAAAGGTATTAAGCTAAGTCATTACAAAGGTAAAGCTTTAAGAGTGACATAATGGCTCACAGCCTGGCTTGAAAGTCTAGTTTCAAATTCTGAATGGAACAGATCGCCAGTGAGCATTATTTATTCTTACTAGCGTGATTCTCAACTTAGAAATGATGAAGCTGAAGCTCAAAGAAAAGGAGGGACTTACTCACAACTCATATAGCAAATTTTCTGTCACATTATATTGCTTTACAACTCATCAAATATAAAATAGACCATCCAAAATTTCATTTAATTTTCATTCTGAATGAACTCTTTTCCAAATTCCTGTAGGATTTATAACCCTGGCCTTGTAATGTAGCACTTGAAGGTGTCCCTGTCATTGTGGTTGCTCTTTTTCATGAAGAGTACTCTTCCCTCGCTGATTCTTCTCCCTCGAATTTATCCTTCATAGTAGGTTGCATCGTTCTATGCCTGGCATAGATTGTTAATACAGATTTGCTGAGCTGACCTGCCAGAAGTTATAGTCGTTATACACTGAAGACACTTCCCTACTGTTTCTCTAAATAAAAGAATTATAAATTACATAGTTTTGATATCTCATTTTCAATGGACTCTTTTCTAATAGTCTCTATGTTCAATAATATTAATGTTAATTAATTACAGTTTTCATGACTGTGTGGCATAATGTGCGTTGCAGCACATGTATAATTTTTATAAATTTCTGCCACAGTTTTTATGCCCTTGGAATGATCACATTACTTGGCCAATGGAAACGGTAATAGGAATTTTGATTTTCGGGCTCACACAGGGTGAGAACACTTGCCAGGCGCTCCTATAACACACTGCCTCTCTCTTCTCAATAACCACAACCACAGACAATTGTTGCTCAGCCTGATTCATCCCTAACAAAGCAAACACATATTTAACACTTGGTCTTGATGACTAGAGTCAGCGATTTTACTCATGATAACTGCACGTTCCCACCCTTTCCCTCCATGCCTGCAATCTGCATCTGAATTGCCCGATGATTACTCGGCTCGGCTCATTTTGCCCACTCTTATAAACAGTTGCCAATCCTTGTGGCCCATTGCAAAAATAGTATTTGGTCTTTCATTGTGCATCCAAATACTGGACACGTCTGTAAAACACATTCATCTTTTCACTTTTGTCATATTTCTCTTAACCTCAGCCTAGAACAAATAGCTTTCCCTTGGTTTTATTAAAAAGGAGTCTACCCATATATAACGTAGTCTCTTTTTCTCTCCTGATAGAGCAGTTGCTTTGACTATAGAAAGATGAATTTCACACATTTATCAGATAAAAGATTCTCAGCCCCTCTTCCTCTGTAACTTAACTACAGCGCACAACATTTAGACATTTAGTTAGTAAAACCCTTTCTTGTATTAAATGCATCCTTTCTTTGCAGCCCTGACAGTCTATGCATTTCCTAGAATATGGGTTGATTTTATGTGCACAAAAAGTGGATGCTGAGCCTTTTAACACACTCTTCTAAATGGTAAGCATACTCTGCAATGTAACATATAATGCATTTTCTCAAGGACTTTTCTGTACTTTGCAAACAAGGACTGAAGGTATTTGGTAGATGTGGAAGCTGATTCACAGAAAACTGAAATAATCAACCTGAGCTCAAATAGGCAGCACCTGGACAAGTTTGATCAGAACCTTGACCTTTTAACTCTCTTTTTTGCTTTAACATTATGTAGAATCTATTTTTTTCATCCAACTGAAAAGAAAAAAAAAAGAAAACACTTTAACAGACATTTGAGAATGAATTGTTACCTCTTATTCATCTTGATATATAAATCCTTGACTGTCAATGCTAGGAAAATATCAAGGGAAGAAATTCAGTTATATTGAAATACCATCCACAAACACCATAACAAGGAATGCAGACTTAAATGGGTAAGTTCTGGTAGCTGTGAACTTTTGAAAGGATTACATGAGTTAAAAGTTAATTTTGATACTGGCTGGATCTTAAAACATATTTCTCATTGAAATTATGGGTATCTGCTGAATATGTTCATGGGAAAGAATGAGAAAAAGCCTATTTAATGCAAAATAGACTTAAACAATCGTAATAATAGCACTATTTCAACTATGCCTCACACGTTTCAGTGGGAGAAAACATTTCAGCTCCAGACTTTCACACTGGGACCACTTCAAAAACATATGTGACTGATTTTGGTGGTAGCAGGAGATGCACAAGGAACAGACTAAATGACAGATTAGAGATGGGAGCAGGTTTCAAGCCCAGTTTCTTAATTGTACATTTCTTAAATTTTTTTTTTTTTTTTTACATTTTTAAAATTTATTTTTGAGAGCCAGAGACAAAGCATAAGTGGGGGAGGGAGGGGCAGAGAGAGAACGAGACACAGAATCCAAAGCAGGCTCCAGGCTCTGAGCCGTCAGCACAGAGCCCGACACGGGGCTCAAACAAACTCACAGATCATGACCTGAGTCGAAGTCAGACGCTTAACTGACTAAGCCCCCCAGCGCCCCCTAATGGTACATTTCTATAGGGTAAGTGACATTTTCCTGTCTACAGAAAGGATATTAGACAGTCCTCAGGTTCTCCGAATTGAAAAAGAATGAGAAGTTACTAGCAAGTGGAGGTCTGAATGCAGACCATCCCTCATTCCATGTGTAGACCTGCCTTCTATGCAAGAGAGGTGTCTCTCTGATGGTGGCACAAGACCCAAGATAACACACAGGAAGGAAAAGCAATTGAGGAGGGAGGAAACACATGGCAGTTTCAGTCTGGGTAAGGAATATCTTAATTTGTAGAAAACACATCACTAGTAGTCATAGTGAAGAAGAAAAATATATTGAATGATGAGTCATGCTCAAGCCATGCCTTTGGTATTTAATTGGATAAATTGGCTTTGATCCTTGATTTCCATACCTTTGAAAGGAGGATATTAAATTCAATAACTTCTCGAGGACTTCTGAGGTTTAAAATGCTATCTTGTGCTGCCAGCATGCATACACAGTATACTTGCTGGGTAGGGGGTGGGCAGCGAGAACCTGGCAGAGGCCTATGGTTGGAAAATGAGGACCTGAGGAGAAAGTGACTATAGCAGCCGGAGCCCAGGGAAATGAAACACCCAAGGTGGAGAGCGGGAGTTGGAGCTGAGGTAGATGCCATGCTCCAAGGCCAGGCTTTTTAAGCTGCTTCTAGGGTCGCAGGCACCAAGTGTCAGAGTATTGAGCACGACCACTTTAAATACCTTCTTGTGTCCGGTCAGGATTTAGCCTGGAGAGTATGGTAGAAAGAAGGCATCATCAGTCATTGCATCATGTCTTGTGGTGACAGAAATTTCGAAACTATTCATAATCTTTTATATTAACTTGGATTAAGGCTATTTTGGTTTTGACTTCCCTTTTCCTGCCACCCCACTAAAAATTACGACCACAGTAAATCATTATTTCTGATGAAAATAAGCCGTAGCCCTTGGATGTCATGGAAAGAGCATTGGGTTGATAGTTATGGTCACTGGGAGAAAAAGAGAAGTCATACAGTGACTGAGACCAGGAAGAACCTAAAAAATATATTGATCATCTGATTGTTTTAAGCTGATATTATATTCTGTTATATGGTCTATCTTGAATGGAGTTGGCCTTAAATTTACTTAGCTGTTAAATAAAGGTGCATACTATATCCAAAGGATTAGAAGTAACTATTATAATACTATTGGTAATAATTTCTTGTTCTTCTCCATGACTTTGAAACATAGAAATACATTGGTATATTATGTCATGAAGTATATGAAGTCTTCTGATGTTTCCCCTCAGTTCATGTTGATTTTGCAGACATGACTTTAGAAAATGTTTTGTATACCGCCAAGGTAAGCTAGACAATTATTTATAAAAAATTGACTGCATTATTCTTCAGTAGGTAGATGATTGTCTACCAATTAAAATCAAGATTTTAGCGATTTAAAGAAAAGAACAACATAACTCATTACTAAACAATTGATAAGAATAATCATATTATAAGGAAGCAGAAGAGATAAATCAACATGGAAAATCATTTAAACCTAGAACCACATTTTCCTTTAGAATCCGTATAACTTGATAAGAAGTTTTCTGTTTCCTACTAAATGGTTGAAAAGCTTCCATGACATATTCATGGACAATGATACTTATGCTCTAGGTAGCTGAGCCTCATATTTAAAAGAAATAAACAAAGTTTTAATAACAAGTAAAGTAGATCAAAATTTCACTAACATCTGAAATACAACCATAGACTTTCAGGAGATAATCGCCTCTACCATAAATGAGTAGGAAAGACATTTAATAGGGAAAAAAGTAATTTTTCTCCTAAATTAGTTGTTAGAAATTTCAACTCCAATGGAATCTCATAGGAGCTATAATATTACAGAGAGATTTATGTCAACTATACTTCATAAGAAAAAAAAGAGATTTGGAATAGAAGTTAGAAATATGAAGCTAAATTATAAAATGGGGTTCAATTATAAAATGGGGTACTTAAGCATGACAAATGTAAGAGGAAAGATTCTTAAATAAAAGTTGTAATAAGTTAGATGTGAATTTTCAGTGCAGTGTGAGAATCAAATTATCATAAATTTGGATATTGTGTCTACATGAAGGAGAAATTAAACTAATATTTATTAAGAACCTAAAATAAGCCTGGTACTAGTAGGCCCTTATTAGTTCAGTTTTAATTCTCACAGATCGATATTAATATTGACAATATGACAGACAAAAAAAGTAGGGGTCTAAGAAACCAAATTCGTTTAAAATCGTATACTTAGTCCTTCTGGTTGCATGAAACAGTGCTCCAAATCTTTGGTATGCACAGGATAAACCTACATTGCTCATGTGTTCTTTTAGGCATCTTACTCCTTGAAATATTTGGGGATGTTTATCATTTGCAAAGATGAACATTCCATCTATTAAATAAGATTTTTCATAAAAAATGGTGTCATGTTTTGCCATTTGACTGTGGGCAAGTTGCATTATGTGTATGGAGGATGCTGTGCATTAGTTTCCTCATTTTAGAATGGGCATACTAGTAGAACCTACCCACAGAGCTGCTATGAGAGTGAAATGACATAAGGTATGTTAGGTGCCTTGAAAAGCGATTGTCAAATAAGATATGATTAATAAATTATCATTTACTATTATGATTATATTTCAGGTATTTCGATGGTTTAAATAATTCTTTTTAGATTATAGAAAAAAAAAAAGAGGGGGTTTAAATAAAACACTCCTGCTACTTGCTCTTATAAACGTTAAACCTCTCAAGAGAAAAGTTAGGTCTACCTCTCAAAGCAATGAGTGTTTTCATTGGGAGTGATCCATATGTGAAGCCAATTGTTCTATTTCAGAGCCTCACTAGACCAGATAATCAAGACTTTGGAACATGTAAGACTAGATAAGAAATCTTGAAGTACTAAGTGAACACACTGCAAATACTCACAATTGAAAAGATGATCCAGTAATTATGCCATGTTTACCTTAAACTATTAGTTTACCTTAAACTATTAAACAGGTTTTGAACACTTTAAAATCATTTCTACCTTAACTTCTTTAATGCCTTAGCTGGATGCAAATGGCAATGTTACTCTCCCAGGGAAACATTCTTTGCATTTTTTTGTGAAACCATTATGCAAAGTTGAAAGTAATGTATGATCATAAGAAAGTGCCAAACCAGGAAGGGATGAGAGTTTCTAGATGTTAAATCCTGAACACTATAAGCTTGTAAAAAAAAATGATGGTAAATATGTGATGTAAAGAGATCTCTGAAGTCTGATTGAAAGGTAGAAAGTTTCAAATAAGATTATCTATGTGTTTCTAAAATAGCCTTACAAGCAAGGGTATCTTGGGACACCTGGGAAAAATGGGATAGCAGTTTCCTGATTGGTTTGCTCATAGGGCAGAGATGGAGAGCCCATCGGCCCTTATTCTTTGTTTTTGTTTTTGTTTTTATTTTCTCTTGATTTCAACTACCTGTTTCCAGTCCTGTACAAAGGGAAAGGAAGATAAAAAATTTGAAGTAGATTCGACAGAATATCCATGAGGTATTTGTGTGTGTGTGTGTTTTCTTTAAATGCAGCAAAAATTGTGATATATATTAACTTTTAAACAATTAAATTAATCTTTTTTTAACTTAATTCAACAAAAAGCTGTTAGTTTCACATTATGAGGATAATTTAATTGAAGCAATGGATCGGAAGAGGGAGGAATTTTAAATAAAGGAAATGAATTCTTTTTTTGCTGTCATGGAATGAGGTAGATGAGAGGTGTGAATGGGAGACAGCTGTTCAGGCTTGATGACGTACACCTTCAGACAATCTGTGTTATTAAAAATAACATTTGGAAATATTGAAATTGTAGTTCTTAGAGATAGCTACAAAGCCAATGTTTACTGTAATTAATGATTAAAACATTTCTGAAAAACACTCTTAGCAATTCATAAGAACCCAAGTGATGAAACTTGGAATGAGTGGCTAGGTATTTTTAGCAATCACTTCCATGAAAAAGATAATCAACACGAAAAAAATGCAAAAAGCAACATAATGTGTCTCTGTCTTCCCAGTTCTGCATTTGAAGCAAATAGCTTTGCTTTTTTTAGGACTGTTATCCGAATCCCTGTCTCACCCTTGCTCTAGAGAGCTACTCACTTGCTTCTCATATGAGATGGCTCCAAAATCCAAGAAATTTAGAGAGGAAACATGACGAAGTTATCAACTCTTTTAACTTGACCATTTCCAAATTTTTTATTGATTGCTAAAAATAAGCCATCTATCTCCCTTTTTTTTCATGGAAGAAATTTTCAATTCCTTATTACAGCCCAGCTAAGAGAACAGAGACTGCCTTGTCATTAGGCTTTTATTGCATTCATAAGATGTGTGGCATCCCTAACAACAACTGAGTGAATTGCATTTCACCTTTCCTCCACCCACAGTGCTGTCTGCATCAATTATCAGGGTTGAAAAATGATGTCTGGGTGTCATTCTAAAAGTAAAAAAGGTCTTGACCTTGTCAATCTGGTCACAGTTAAAGGGTGCAGTGTGACCTTGGAGTAGAGTTTAGAAAAGTTGGGCAGATGGAAGACAAATAAAAATATTGCTAGTTGAATTGCAAAATTGTAATAGTGGCAATTTTGTTGGATATACAACTAGAACAGTCTACTGAAACAGTAGTTGAGAACCAAAACATTTCATTTTGAAATTCATTCAGACTAATTCACATTAACAATCAAGAGGAACATAGCTTCAGTATATGTTTGATTTATAGTTTAAAATATATCTTGTTTCTTAGTTTAACATTATCTCATTTTGGTATAGAAGTTCTCAGTTATGTACTTCTTCCAATACTTTTTCATATGATGAATTAGGGAGTTGTCCCATTGCATTTGGAGATTTCCTCCAGTGTTCCAACGATCCCTCTCCCCTATTCAGCATTAAATTCCTCAGTTTTTTTCATTCCCTCCAGTTGTACAACATCATGAATGTCCTCTTAAATTATGTTCCTGGAGTTCTTCCTTATTCTCGAAGCAATAGTAGAAATCTAAGTATTTAGTCATAGTGTCTCATAAAATACTTGTCCATTTTTTTTCATGTTGGAAGTCAAATATCAAAACTTTTACTTTTAAAGAAGGAAGGTATTCATTTAATTAAATTTAATAAGTGCCTATTATATGCCAGAAATAAATATAGATATTGGAGATACATCAGTAAACCAAACAAAATCTCTACTAACATACAACTTATATTTTGTTGCAAGGGAGATGAATAATAAAGAGAATTAAATATGGAAGATAGTTGATAAATGTTATAGAGAAAAATTTTTAAAAATTAACTTTTTTAACATTTATTTATTTTTGAGAGAGTGAGAGAGTGAGTGCCGGGGGTGGGGAGCACAAAGTAAAAGGGAGACACAGAATCCAAAGCAGGGTCCAGGATCTGAGCTGTCAGCACAGAGCCCGATGGTGTTCTCGAACCCACGAGCTGTAGATCATGACCTGAGCCAAAGTCAGTCACTTAATGGACTGAGCCACCCAGGTGCCCATTATAGAGAAAAATTAAGCCAAGAGGGGAGACAGAGGACATTTGAGAAAAGGAGAGTTGGTTCTTAAGAGGGTTAAGGTAGATCTTGTCACAAAGATCACATCTGAGTATATTTCCAAATGAAATGAAGGAGGAAAGCATCAGTAAATCTTGGAAAGAGCAATCCAGGCACAGGAAAAAGCAGATATGCATGGGAGTCTTTATGTCTTAGTGGAAGAATCAGTGTAGCTAGAACTGAGGGCTTGGAGGAGGAATTCAGGTCTTAGAGGGAAAGGTGTGAGCACTGGAGACAAGAAGTTGAAGGAGGCAGATTGTTTAGTACTTTGTAAGCCATTTCAAGGATATCAGTCTTTTTCTACATGAGCTGGAAGCCACTGGAAGAGAATATGAGGGAGTTTTAGCTTTCTCTTTAACAATTATAGTGCTCTGAGGATTTTTTTTTTATTGGTGATATTAAGGGACTATAATTCAATTATTTTTGTAAGTAGATTAAAACCTCCTAGCTGCTCACTTTATGTAATATGATGTATAAATTTTAAAATAGATCCCTTTATATTAAATTTGTCAGGCTACAAATAATTATTTTTGTTTCTGGAAGCTGAAAGTTGAATTAATCAATTTCAATGAGCCCACAGCATTTCACTAGCAATTCAGAAACTTATCATGAAGCAGGGCTGGAGTGCTATCTATCTAGTTGAAATGCTTTACATGTTAAAGAGATTCACTTAGTTATTGGGCTCATTCTAAAATTTCTAAGTTTTAGCAGGAACTATATAAATTCCAGAAAATTAGTAAAGACAAAAATATTTTTGAAATCACAATTTAATATGAAAGTTTTCTTTTTACCAGTTAAAGTTTTGGAGCATTCATAATACTTATGAACAATTATTTATTGCTTACTAGTTAAGATGCTGAATAAACTCTTTGTTTATTGTCTTTATTGCCCAACTATTATTTCCTGATATTATTATATATTAATGTCACCATTCCTATTATTAGTAGTAATATCCTCATTTTAAAGAAATGAAAAATCAAGGTTAAATTTAGAGTGGTCACATAATTATTGCAGTGTAGAAGAGCTAGAATTGGTTTCCAAACCTGGTTTTGCTGAGCCTATAGTCCCAATAGTATGGTAAACTCCCTCTACTTTAACACTGGCGAACTTAGAAATCAACTTGCAAAGCCATTATGTATGGAAGCATTTAATGCTATGATTATAACATACTTTTTGTGTGTGGGTGATGCATTGTAGGAGTCCATAAAATTCTAGTCCCCTCACCATTTCTTCTCATAATTGGTAAAAACATTTCTTATTCTAAAAAGAGCAAAGAAGACTGCACATGGAGTCTGTTTAAAGAATGTACTTTTTTGATAAACACTTTTACAGTATTGGGCATCATTTCACAGGGAAATGCACTCCTCCTATTGATGCTTATGGTAATTCTCTACAACAGTGTAGACTGTACGCACATAATGGTAATTTTAGAGTGGAAACATATCAATCACAATTTGTACATATACTCTTGGAAGACATAGTGTGCCATACAGTATCTTCTAGGAATGTGTTTGCTCTGCAAGGAAATTAAATGCTGTTCTACAATAAATGTTACTGAATGTATCACCACTGTGTTCTACCTTGCACTCAAACTTCTTGCAAAACTAGACTTTGACATGTATAAATTTGACAACTCTGAACCATCTGGAATCTTGACCCCTATTCTAAAAGACTCCTCTTTTGCACAACTAACTCTAGACTCCCTCCCTCCTTCCCTCTATCTCTCTAATATAACTTATTCTCAGCTTCCATCTCCATATTTTAACTTTGGGTCATGTCAAGTCATTATTAGTTTTTCCCCTCATTTACCCCATTCAAACACTGGAAAGTACATAAATTGCAACCTGTGTCTAATACCATCCTCAGAGTCCATGTCATGGGACTAACTTATAATGAGATCTTTTTGGCTTCTCCAGCAAAACAATCTTCTTGGATAATATCCAAGACATATCTGACTTTTATCAAATTCTGCTCTAGAGAACGCAGTGGTACAAATGTAGACAACAGTAAATACATCTCCAGCTCCTGTAAAACTGTATCTTTAATTAAATATTAATTTGTTGCCTATAATACTTTGCAGGTTTTAAAGAGATTTCAAATATATTACCTCATTCTTCACAGCAGTCTGGGGTAATAGGTAAAATAGAAATTGTACTCATATTTTACCCATGAGGAAACTAAGACCCTAAGACAATAAGCAACCTATCTAAAGTTAAACACCTGGAAAGAATTAAAGATGGTTTCAAGTTGAGGATTTCTGACTCTTATTCCAGAATTCTTCTCACTACATCATTAAGTGAAAAAGTTGAAGTGAGGTCACTCATAAATTTATGGTTAAAATATAAATTTTGTTGGGGTCAAATACGTAATGAAATCTTGGATTCATTCTTTGCTTGGCAATACAGATTTTTCCTGCAACTGTCAAATTTTCATTCTGCTGAGGGTACATTCTGCAATTTTTTTCTGGAAGATTTTTTTCGGAGTATCAAAAACTTGAAAATTATGAGCAACAATGGGAAACTAGCCCACCAGTTATAAAACAATATTATAAAATTAACAGTAATTTTTAAAATATAGTACTGGTACAAGGTTAGCATGGAACAGTTCAAAAACAGATCCATATTAAATAATTGAATATATTCCAAGGAAATAGCAGTGGAAGAGTTAAATTATTGGAAAATTGGTATTGTAAAAATTATCAACCTTCCTTATCTTTCTCACGACAGGGAATTAAATATATTCCAAATGGAATAATGAACTAAATTTAAATACATATGTAAGAATTTAACAAATTGATGTTGCTGAGTATAGTTGCCCACATTGTAGACTCAGCCCAGAAGTTATATTCACATTGACTAGCACACCACCTTGGGTGAGAAAGGTTAGCACTTTGTGACTGGTTTTTGGTTGGGGAAGATTTTTTTAAATGAGAAAGATGTATAAAAATTACATTAAAAGAGATCGATAGAATTGACCACAGAAACATATTTGAATACTATACATGAAACATCATAAAATTAAAAGACAAACAAGAACCATTTAAAAACATTGCCACAAGTATGATAATTTCATAGAATTGATGTATGAAATACACACATATATGTAATGACAGACATCAAATTTATCTTTACAATGCCCAAACCCTAAAACACTATTCATTACTTGTATAAGTTAGGGTAATGTGAAAGGTATAACAGAAAGACTACAAAATGTAAAATGGCTCAAACATGATAGAAGCAAACGTTCTTAAAATTTTTTTTGTACCAAGGTCATGGTAGCAGTGAAACGTTCTTAAAATTTTTTTTGTACCAAGGTGAAACTTAGGACCTCTTTTCAAAATAATGTTTTTAAATATATAAAATAGAATTTAAAAGATCCCAAAAGGAACCAATTAAATTGAAGAGGAACAATAAAATAGTAAAATAACATGTGATGTAATAAGAAAGATACTTCTTTATTGACACATATAGCAGCAGGTTTAATTACTACCACAGTTTCAAAGTCTTGAGGGGTATGGACTAAATTTCAGGCGTCTGCTACAATTGCCGTGTGATAGAAAAATACCTCTCACGGGTACTGCTAATACCAGTAGTTTGTTGCCTACTTTCATAAATTGAAGTTAGGACAATAGTGAAAATAATAGTTTTTCCCATTTCAAGTTTGCAGACACCCCCCCCCCCAAACACACACCCCGAATTCTATCCATGGACCTCTTAGAGCTCTGTGGGCCTTAAGTGAAATAACTGTTCCAAGAGAAGTTTATGTCTTGCTCATGCCATGCCCCTGCATGGGGCAGAGGAGTGGGTTCAGGCCCCAGTTAAAGAAGGTCTCAGGGAGTGATTCAGGACCCAGGGGAAGGAGATTTACACCACATTCAACACGTGGCTTTCAGTTTCCATCATTGTTCCCATCTCAGCCAGCCCAAAGACAACACTCACAGATACCTGTGAGAGAACTTTATGGGCCACACCTAGAAATGACACACATCATGTCTACTCATATTCTACTGACTAAAACTTGGTCACATCAACACACCTTTCTGTAAGGGAGATGGGGAAATATAGATAAGTCCTGTGAGCAGGAAGAAGAGGAAAGTATGCGCTTTGATAAGTAGGTGGTAGCCTTTGTCAAATCATCCATCAAAATAATAATTTCATTTTTAATGACTGTATGCAATGAGGTAAAGTTTAGAGTGAAGAATTGAGAACTGTTGTGGAAATAAATTATGTAAAAAAAACATTTTGGAGAGCAAGCTGTCAAGATGGATCAAGTGTTTTACAATTGTTCAAACTTCTTGATCCATTAATTTAATTTCTATGAATTTTTCTCAAGCAGCAATGTGGATAGAAATGGAAGGTATTATGCTGAGTGAGATAAGTCAGTCAAAGGACAGATATCATATGTTTTCACTAATATGTGGATCTTGAGAAACTTAACAGAAGGCCGTGGGGAAGGGAAGGGGAAAAAATAGTTACAGAGACGGAGTGAGGCAAACCACAAGAGACTCTTAAATATAGAGAAGAAACTGAGGGTGGATGGGGGTGGAGTAGGGGAGAGGGTAAAATGGGCGATGGGCATTGAGGAGGGCACTTGTTGCATGAGCACTGAGTGTTGTATATAAGCTAATTTGACAATAAAATATATTCATAAAAAAAGAATAAAATACAAACCAAAGGAAAATTATGCACAAATTGTTCATAGCAGCAGTAATTTAAATAAAATATATTAATAATTATAAAAGATGTATATACTTAAAACAACCAAAATAAATTAGCATTGTCAATGAAATTGAGGTACATCATCATATCATAGGCTATTGTGTTTATGAGTTCTAATAAATAATAGCTGAAATTTCTTGAATATTTATAGATGTTAGCATTTTGCCAATCATTTTACATGCCTTAAGTCCTTGCAATCACCCAGTAAGAGACTTTTCTTTTTTAATCTCATTTCATTGTGAAAACTCTGACTGTCAGGAAGACTAAATGTTTTGCTGAGGATTATACAGCTATGCTTTAGTCTCTCTTTTCTTCCTTAGTAAATTCCATTTTCTTTTCTTCCTTACTAACAGGTCTCCAGTTTTGTTTGAGCTTGCGATGTGCTCAGCTGAGAACTCTCAACCACCAGACTAACACAATTGAGGCTGGCCACGTGACTAATTATGGTTGATGCCATTTAAGCAGAGATTGCTGTTCTAAAGGAAAGCTCAACTAGAATGGGCCTTTTCAGACTTTTGACCCTCATCTTTCTCCTTTTCTTCTCCAAAAGGGGCAGGTAAAGACTGTACATGTAGTAGTTATCTTGTAACCATGACTGAAAACCACCAGCTAAGAATGACAGGATAGGAGGCTATCAGAGGCCTGGACCTTGAGGAAAATTCTTGTGAATTGCACTGGCCCAGGTTTACCAAAGTCCCTTATCTAGGTTTGGTTAAGTCACAGAAGTTAAATTGTTATTGAGTGCTGCCAAACACAATTCTATTTGTTGCATATGGTTAGGGGAAAAACCAAGACCTAGGCCAAAGATCTATTCTACTCAATAACCTTGTAAGTGTTAGTATATACTGATTATGTGCTTAAAAATCTTAACTTTTAAAAGCAAGATGTTAAAATTGTATATGTGGTATGATATCAACTATCTTAATATGCCTAGAAAGAAGACTGGCAGAGGCCAAAATTTAAATAATGGTTATCTCTGGGTGCCAGGATTATGCAGGTTAATTTTAAAAATAACTTTATAAGGAGATTTTATTATTATAAATGTAATGCATGCTTATTGTGGATATTTTGCAATTTAAAAGACAGAACAAAGGAAAATGTAAAATGTACTACCTTGCAATTTTCCCTACACTTATATTTTTAAATTGTATATACTATTTTGTATCCTGCTGTTTTTACTTACTATTATTTATAAGCATTTCTCATTGTTCTCAGATATTTCAGAAATACCATGTTAATGGCTGCCTATTATTCTAGCACGTGGACGAGTACAAATTGTTTAAACATTCTTTAGTTGAAAATTCTAGTGAGCTTAAAATTTTGAATAATAGGAATAATGCTCTGTGAACACCCATGTTTATAAATCTTTGTCTGTTTTACTGATAGTTTTCTTAACATAAATTCTCCAAAGCAGCACTTCTGAGAATCTTGTTGTTACTGTCATGAACTTTTTAATAGGTACTTGGAAAATACTGCAAAAATACTGGCACCAGGTGTCTATGAGTGCTCCATCATTTACAGGCCTTTAGAGTGCCCTTTTACCTTTATTCACCTTCAGCTGATTACACTCACACAATTGGTTAGATGGATTTCCAGAGTATGTTATTTTATGTTAATTAAAATATCCTCTGCAAAATGGTGAGGGAATTACTGATTGAAACAAAAATACTTATAATTTGTCCATAAGGGAATCATAGGAAAATGTGAAGAAAGAGGCTGCATTTTAGAATGCTTCTGTGTTTAGGATTGAGGGGGTGGGTAAGACTATGGATTTGAAAAGGAAACAGAGACTTCTAGTAGTCATAACAAGAGGTGAAAAAGACCTGAGTTATCACCTGAGACAAAATAATATCTGTCAATTTTATGCTGTGACTAATAGTAATAGCTAGGATTTATTGAGATGTTTGTTGATGGCTAATAATTATTTAGCCAAGCTTGAATTAGCCAAGAATTATAAATGGCTTTATCATTTATTTCACAGAAGAACTCTGTAAGATAGGTACTATTACTATTACTAATATATAAATGAGGAAACCAGGATTCAGAGGGGTTAAGATACTTGCCCAAGCATACCTAGGTAATAAATGGTGTGGCTAGGATCTGAATCCACACAGCTTGGTTTCTTAGACACACTTTTACATAGTCAAAAACCCTTAAAGAGTTTTTTGTGTCAGAGAAAAATATTCACTAGATAGAATTAAATAGGAATGGAAGAATTCCTTTAAGACTATTGCAATAGGGAAGGGGAAATTGAACTCAACTCTACTTGGGGGGAGGGAGGGAAGCAGAGGATTTTAATTAATTTATTTAAGTTTTAAATATAATTTATTGTCAAATTGGTTTCCGTACAACACCAACTGTTCATCCCAACATGTGCCTTTCTCCATGCCCATCACCCACTTTTCCCTCTCCTCTATCCCCCATCAACCCTCAGTTTGTTCTCACTATTTGAGAGTCTCTTACGATTTGCCTCCCTCCCTCTCTGTAACTTAATTTTTCCTTTTCCCCTCCCCTATGGTCTTCTGTATAGTTTCTCCAGATCCACATATGAGTGAAAACATATGGTATCTGTCTTTCTCTGACTGACTTATTTCACTTAGCGTAATACCCTCCAGTTCCATCCACATTGCTGCAAATGGCCGGATTTCATTCTTTCTCATTGCCAAGTAGTATTCCATTGTATACATAAACCACATCTTCTTGATCCTTGCATCAGTTGGTGGACATACAGGCTTTTTCCATGATTTGGCTATTGTTGAAAGTGCTGCTATGAATATTGGGGTACATGTGCCCCTATGCATCAGCACTCCTTATCCCTTAGGTAAATTCCTAGCAGCACTATTGCTGGATCATAGGGTAGTTCTATTTTTAATTTCTTGAGAAACCTCCACACTGTTTTCCAGAGTGGCTGTACCAGTTTGCATTCCCTCCAACAGGGTTAAGAGGGTGCCCGTTTCTCCACATCTTCGCCAGTATCTAGAGTCTCCTGATTTGTTCATTCTAGCCACTCTGACTGGCGTGAGGTGGTATCTCAGTGTGGTTTTGATTTGTATTTCCCTGATGATGAGTGGCGTTAAGCATCGTTTCATATGTCTATTGGCCATCTGGATGTCTTCTTCAGAGAAGTGTCTATTCATGTCTTCTGCCCATTTTTTCACTGGATTATTTGTCTTTTGAGTGTGAAGTTTGGTGAGTTCCTTATGGATTTTGGATATTAGCCCTCTATCTGATATGCCATTTGCAACTGTCTTTTCCCACTCCATCTGTTGTCTTTTAGTTTTGTTGATTGTTCCTTTGCGGTGCAGAAGCTTTTTATCTTGATGAGGTCCTAATAGTTCATTTTTGCTTTTGATTTCCTTGCTTTGGGAGATGTGTCGAGTAAGAAATTTCTGTGGTTGAGGGAAGCAGAGGATTTTTAAGTGCTGGTATAAGCCAGTGAAAAAAACTTCTGGGGAATGATAGAGGGAATGTTGGTTAATTTTTTTTAATGTTTTATTTATTTCTAGGAGAGAGAGAGAGACAGCATGAGCAGGGGAGGGTCAGAGAGAGAGGGAGACACAGAATCTGAAGCAGGCTCCAGGCTCTGAGCTGGCAGTCAGCACAGAGCCCGACGCGGGTCTCGAACCCACGAACTGTGAGGTCATGACTTAAGCGAAAGTTGGATGCTTAACCGACGAAGTCACCCAGGCGCCCCGAGGGAATGTTGGTTAATGTGAGTAGGTAATCTGTTTTTTAATTGTTTATTATTGAGGTTACACTCCTACCTTCTCAATAAGGATAGGATATAGAGCTGCTATGTCCTTTGATGCTTACATTTCAATGTGTTGGCTCTCAGGTCCTTGTGAAAGACATTCCTGGGTTGTAAAATTGGCAAAAGTCTGGAAGAAGATTTATATCTTGAAAAGGCAGAAAAAGAACTTAGAATTTCAAGTTTGTGAAACTAAATGCTCTAAGAGAAGGGATGTCAGAAAGCCTAGAGTCAAGAAGCCTGTCTAAAGATCCGTACTCTGAAAACTACAAGACACTTATGAAAGAAGTTGAAGAAGACACTAAGAAATGGAAAAACATTTTATGCTCATGGATTGGAAGAGCAAATATTTTTTAAATGTCTATACTACCCAAAGCAATCTATATAATCAATGCAATCCCTATCAAAATTTTTCACAGAACTAGGATAAATAATCCTAAAATTTTTATGGAACCAGAAAAGACCCTGAATAGCCAAAGTAATGTTGACAAAGAAAAGCAAAGCAGGAGGCATCACAATTCCAGACTTTAAGGTGTGTTACAAAGCTGTAATCATCAAGACTTTATGGTCCTAGCACAAAAACAGACCTATAGATCAGTGGAACAGAATACAGAACCCACAATTGGGCCCACACCTGTATGGTCAATTCGTCTTCAACCAAGCAGGAAAGAATATCCAATGGAAAAAAATCTCTTCAACAAATAGTTCTGGGAAAACTGGATGGCGACATGCAAAAGAATGATACTGGGCCACTTTCTTACACAGGAACGCTATCAAAGGAAAGCCAGGAAAGACAGGAAGGCATCAAAACCCTAAGGGAGAAAGTAGGCAGAAACTTCTTTGACCTCATCCCTAGCAACTTCTTACTAGACATGTCTCTGGAGGCAAGGGAAACAAAAGTAAAAATGAACTATAAGGATCTTATCAAGATAAAAAGCTTCACAGCTAAGGAAACAATCAACAAAACTGAAAGGCAACCTATGGAATAGGAGAAGATACTTGCAAGTGACATATTGGATAAAGGGCTACTATTTAATATCTATAAAGATCNACAAAAACTGAGGACTGATGGATGTGGGGGGGAGGGGGGAGATGGGCATGGAGGAGGGCACTTGTGGGGATGAGCACTGAGTGTTATATGGAAACCAATTTGACAATAAACTATTTGTAAAAAAAAAAATAAATGAAAAAAAATCTTATCAAACTCAACACTCAAAAAATAAATAATCCAGTTAAGAAATGGGCAGAAGACTTGAACAGACATTTCTCCAAAGAAGACCTACAAATGGGCTGACAGACACATGGTAAAAATGCTCAACATCACTCATCACCAGGGAAATACAAATTAAAACCACAATGAGATATTGCTTCACACCTGTCAGAATTAACTTAGCAAATAACAGATGTTGGCAAGGATATGGAAAAAGGGGAATCCTCTTAAACTGTTGGTGGGAATGCAAACTGGCACAGCCACTCTGGAAAACTGTATGGACATTCCTCAAAAAGTTAAAAATAGAAATACCCTATGACTTAGTAATTTCACTGTTACATGTTTATCTGAAAGATACAAAAATACTGATTCAAAGGGGTACATGCACCGTAATGTTTATAGTAACTCTATAAATAGCCTAATTATGGAACGAGTCCAAATATCCATCGGCTGATGAATGGATAAAGAATATGTGGTATATATGTACAATAGACTACTACTCAGCCATCAAAAAGAATGAAATCTTGTCATTTGCAATGGTGTGTATGGAAGTAGAATGTATTATGGTAAGTGAAACAAATCAGCAAAAGACAGCATATGATTTCACTCATATGTGGAACTTAAGAAACAAAACAGATGAATATTGGGGGAGGGAAGGAAAAATAAAGTAAGGTAAAAACAGAGAGAGAAGCAAACCATAAGAGACTCTTTAACTATAGTGAGCAAACTGAGGGTTGCTGGAAGGGAGGTGAGCGGGGGAATAGGTTAAATGGGTGATGAGTATTAAGAAGGGCACTTGTTGTGATGAGCTCTGGGTGTTATATATAAGTGATGAGTCACTAAATTCTACTCCTGACACCAATACTATACTATATGTTATATGTTATATCTTAACTAACTTGAATTTAAATAAAACCTTGGAAGAAAAAAAGATATAAATGTGGGATCCCCAGCTCAGAAATTATTGAGCTTTAAGAGGCAGAAAAAGAGCATTAAACCAAGCACAGAACCCTCTAAGTGCAGGGCACCGTGCGACTGCATAGCTTGTCAGTGCTCGTGAAGCTGGCCCTGCCCTTAAGTTCATGCTTTCAACCTTTAGGTGGGCTATATTCCATCTCTCCTGAATAAGTTACTAAATAAGGAGGTCCCTGGGGGTAGCCAGAGTTCTTAAGTGGTTATCAATTGACCTTTTTTAATGCTTGGAAAAAAGAAACTTTCTCACAGACAGGATTTGGATATTTAATCCTACCTGTATCACACAGCTTCTCAGTGGGATATCAAAGTATTAGAGGACTTGAAACTCCCTACTGAGTCTCTGTCTGAAAATAGTAAATGCTGGGAACAAAGGAGATTCTTACATACAAATGGGAACTACAGCTATATACTAGCCAATGTAGTGTGGCTCTTTTCACAATGTATTTTAATAGCAAGTATTACTGCTTCCAATTAGAACCGAACTCAGGATGACATAGTGTGATACGTAGATGACAAAGAACATTAGCAATATAAACAAAGTGTTTTTTTCTTTCATCATTAAAGAGAAAGATACACGATAGTACTGAAGCTACTACCAGGAAAGGAGTATAGTAGTACTGAATAAAAAGTGTCCTCATTCTGAAGCACAGCGTGGTTGAGGAGCATTAAATGAAGATATTTTCTGGAATACAATTCCATTGTTCTTGGAGGTGAGTATGGTCCAAAGTGACAATTATCACTACATGATAATAGGGCTTAGGTAGCAGAGAGTAGCAGATTCAGGTTTCAGTACAAAGGAGGTTAGTTTTCATTGTAAACATCCATTTTGCTTTATAATAAAGGTAGAACTAAAATGAAGCTAACCATGGACCATATATAATCCCCAATGTTAACTCAGGTAAAGCTTATCCATATAAGTTATTTTTTTCATTTGTATATCTCTAAGATCAGCTCCTTGAAACAATTATATGAATTCTATAATTGAAATTTAGCACTGAGGGAGTGCCTAGGTGGATCAGTTGGTTAAGTATCTGACTCTTGATTTTGGCTCAGGTCATGATTCCAGGGTCCTGGGATAGAGCCCCACACTGGGCTCCATGCTGAGTGTGGAGCCTACTTGAGACTCTGTCTCTCTGCCACTCACTCCTCTCTCCCTCTCTCTCTTTGAAAAAAAATTGGTATGGGGGATAGACAAGGGTATATTGTCAGAGTGACACGTATTCACATATTCGGCTGTTTGGTATTGTGCATCATTTTTTTGAAAAGTAGTCTTCTGAATATATTAACTAAATGCTAAGAAGACTTCTTTAATATTACTATGAGCCTTGGCTTAAGTATAAATATTTTTGTTCAAAAACAAGCAAATCTATTATGTACTGTTGTTTGTTATTAACTTCATTAAGGTATAATAGACACATAATACACTGCACATATTAGAAGAGTAGAATATAAGTTTTGAGATATGCATTCACCCATCAAAATCTCACCAAAATCAAGATCATGAACATATCCCTCATTTCTCAAAATTTCCTTATGCTACTTGGTAGTCTGTCCTTTCCCTGTCTGGTTCTCCAGGCCACCATGATCTGCTTTCTGCCACTATTAATTAGTTTGTGTATTTTTTAAATCATTTTATAAAACTGGAATCCTACAGAATGTACTTCTTTCACTAAGCATAAATTGGGATTCACCCAGATTGTAGCACACATCAATAATCCATTCCTTTTAATTGCTGAATAGTATTTCATCATAAATATACCACATTTGTTTATCTATTCACCTGTGGATGGACATTTGTGTTGTTTCCAGTTTGGGGCTATAAAAAATGAAGCTGCTATGAACACTAGTGTAGAAATCTTTGGCGGATGGGTACATTTACACCATGAGTGGACGCTTAGGATGGAGTGACTGGATCATTTGGTAGATGTATATTTAAAATTTTAAGGGGCGCCTGGGTGGCTTAGTTGGTTAAGCGTCCGACTTTCGCTTAGGTCATGATCTCACGGTTCGTGGGTTCGAGCCCCGCGTCGGGCTCTGTGCTGACTGCCAGCTCAGAGCCTGGAGCCTGTTTCAGAGTCTGTCACTCCCTCTCTCTCTGACCCTCCCCTACTCATGCTGTCTCTCTCCTAGAAATAAGTAAAACATTAAAAAAAAAATTTTTAAATTTTAAGAAATTTTGACACTATTTGCCAAAGTGGTTATATTTCTGCCAGCAGTGTAAGCGAGTTCTAGTTCCTGCACATCCTTGTGAATGTTTATAGTAAATGCAGTTTATATTTCTTATGTAAATGCTCATATTTTAATATTCACATCAGAAGTACAATTTATTTGAAGTTGAAGGGCAGAGGCAAATATATTTCAAAACATCTTGAGAAATATTTCAGCTTTCTGTTAATTTTCTTGTCATTATCCGTAGCCATAATGCCTGAAATTTAAGTAGATAATATTTAATGGTAGAACTATAGCTTCTATTTATGTATGAATATAAACGTTACAAATAAATTGATCAGAACTATTGGTGAAGGTCAAAATGTAAACAAATTAGATAAAGTGCAACTTCTCAAGAAATAGGAATATAACTGGTATGGTTCTAATGCATCAGCTAAATGAGAAGTATCTATGTGATAAGGACATTGGTGGTTAGATTAGAGTAGCATTTTTTTCCTCTTAAATATATTTGTATTGGATTCAAAACAATCCAGATTACCTTGAGTCACTAATAATAAGGCCAATAATTTTGGTTCCGTTTCTAACAGAAGATAGAGTATGTGAAGTAAATATCAGATCTTCTTTCAAACTTGGAGATAAGGTTGGCAGTTGTGACCCTACAAAACCCTCCAGTGCATTTTCTCTTACTGGTTGATCTAGGCTAAACATGAATCAACTCATGTGTAGCTCTCTGTGGATGGTACTCACAATCCCACTCTGGTCTCATCCCTTACTGCCCTGCAAGGCAGCTAAGGATGAACAACATCAGCCTGGTGTCTTTGCACAGTGGTAAAGGGGTTATGGTCCATCTTTCCTTGCCTTCCCTAGGTGCTGTTAGGAGTGAAATATACCTACCTGACTCCCTTTTTATAATCCATTGAATTGCATGATAAAAATTCCATTCCTAGTTTATCATGATTATAGAATATCACAGTAGACTCATATGAATTTACAGCTGGAAGAGATCACCTGAGAAAGTCAGTTTTGCCTGGAGTATTTAATAGATAGAAGGTGCCTCCTTTTTAGGAGCTGAAATTTACCTTCTAACCATTCCTTTCAATCTAATGAAGATTCCCTACTGAAAGAAGGGTGTAGGAATACCACGAAAAGGTGGGTGTTCCACCATTTACTTTACTTTCTTCGCAAGTCCCAGATAATATTTATCTTTTTGAACCTCTGTTTCTTTATCTTATGAAATGGAGATAATAATTACATCATAAAGTTGTTCAAATGCTAAGTGAAATTATTATAACGCACAGTCCCTAATTGCTAACTACTAGTTCCAAAGACAAGTTCCATTATTCTCTCCAGTGAACCTGATAACCTAGCTTAAGTTAGAAAGGTTGGGCTTTATCTTGGCAAAAACTGTTACTGCTGATATTATTTGATCATGATTCATTTTTAGAAGTTTTCCACATTGAGACTTTTAATGAGAATTGAGTGTTAAAATTTGAGTGCTTCCAGAATGATTTCCATGAAGTAAGAGCTATCATGTAAAAATAAACCGGGAATTTTACACAAAGGCATATTAAATATTTTCGCCTTCTTTGGATTCAACAGTCTAGCCATAATTGCTCCAGTGCCTGCCTACCTTCCTACCTGCCTACTTATCCATCACCAGGGGTGTCAACTCTCCCTGTGATCTATCACAAATCAGCCATATTCCAGTTGGTGTTCCCAATGGAATCAATAATAAATACCATTAAATCCCACTAGTGTTGACTATAGAGGAAATGGAGTAAACTCATCAAACTCAGTGAGTGATGAGTTAGTTTGTGTTTGTGTCTGGTCCAGTAGTGCCAGTGTGTGAAATACCCAAAATCTCATTGCATGCCTACTGTCAGAATCTATTGACAACATGCTTAATCATCGAGTTCTCTACATTTGGGAAGTTTTACTCCTTTCCTCTGGTATTTTTTAAAATATATCATACTCCTACCTTTCAAGCCGTCCACAAAGCTGTCAATTTTCTGTTATGTGCTCCTTCCTATGAATGTCTCCATTTCTGATGGTACCAAATAATTCAAAAATAAAATATACCTAGCATCCTACTGAGTACTTTCAACTTATCCAATCTGGTTTTGTACATTTTTAAGTTGTCAATTTTTTTAAATATTTCTGACTGTAATTAAAATTACCAGTTGCCAGGGGACAAAGCAAAGGTCTGGGGCACAATAAAAGTAGCACCATTCAGCATTTATAATTCAAAATCCAGATAATTTACATTGTTCACAAAATAATGATCATCCTACAAGTTATCATTCTTTATTTTTCTCCCTCTAGCTCCTGATTAGCCACTTAAAAGAATTAGTAGCCACCAATAAGAATTTTAAATATTCTCTGATTCCCTTTATTCAGTGACAGGTCATTCAGTTGAAAGACAAAAATCTTTTAAGGAAAGCTGTGTTCTTTCTGGATGAAATGAGAACATTTTATCGAGTACCTCAGTGGATTAATGTCATCACTCTGGATTTCTTCTGCTCCATATGTTGACTCTAACCAAAATGCTGCCACCACATCGCCTACATCAGCAAGTCTTCTGAATTCTACCGGCTGAACATTTGCTGAATGTTCCCCCTTTTGACTTCTCAACACTACTCGCCTAGTCCACTCTACAGTCTTTCTCACCTGAACCACCTTTGTCATCTCTTACCTGGTCTCTTGGTGTCCTCTCAGGCTCTCAAACATACTATCCTTTATCTTGTAGCCAGAAGAATTTAATATGTAAATCTGATAATTCATTGCCCTGATGAAAGGTTTCCAGTCACTTACCATTACCCTTGGAGTACCATGCAAACTCTTACTTTCACCCCCTAAATCTTGGACAGTCTGTTCCCTGCCTCTTTCTGGGTGCTCCTCCCCTAGCACTATGCCTCACTCATGGCTGTCCAGACATATTAGCCTTCTGGATGCTTCTGGAATAAACCCAGGGCATCTCTAACTCAGGCCCTGCAAGCCATTTTCCAGAGCTTTGTTTTGTTGGCTTTGCTACCTCCACATGGAAAAAGAGTTCTCCTTCCTATCATTTTCTTTTTCTACCATTGTGCTTTAATTTATTTCTAGAATTTTTTACTCTCATTATTTAGAATTATATTATACATTTGAAATACTTGTTTGTAGTCTGCTTTCCCAGTTAGAATAGTTCTTTGTGGTACAGTTTTTGCCTTACTACCATCCCACCCACCTCACCCCACCCCTCCAGCTTAGATCAATGCTTGCTGGGTAGAGGGTCCTCAAGAAAGACCTGCTGAATGAATGAAAGAGCAGCCTCTTGACTAGTATCACTAAACTTATCACTGAGATCTCCCCTAAAGACACTCTTCTAAAAATGCTATTGTAGATTGTAACAAGAGATGAAAGTTTCAAGTGTCTTTAGGAAACATTTGTCTTGGGGCACTTGGGTGGCTCAGTGGGTTAAGCGCCCGACTTCAGCTCAGGTCATGATCTGCAGTAGGTGAGTTCAAGTTCAAGCCCACATCTGGCTCTGCGCTGACAGCTCAGAGCCTGGAGCCTGCTTCAGATTCTCTCTCTCTCTCTCTCTCTCTCTCTCTCTCTCTCTCTCCCCCTCCCTGCTTATGCTGTTTTTCCCTATCTGTCTCTGTCTCTCTCAAAAAGAAACATTTAAAAAAATTTAAAAAATAAAACACTTATAAGAAGTGCTCATATAAATACCTTTAAATTTTTTTAAGTTTATTTTATTTATTTTGAGAGAGAGAGAGCCCACACATGTGCACGTGGCAATGGAGAAGGGGAAGAGAGAGAGAAAGAGACAGAATCCCAAGCAGGCTCTGCACCATCAGCATGGAGTCCAACGCAGGGTTTGATCCAACAAACCATGAGATCATAACCTGAAAGGAAACCAAGAATCAGGGGCTTAAATGCCTGAGCCACCCAGATGATCCCAAAACACCTTTTTTTTTTAATTTTAAAAAAGCAACTTTTAATATTCCAAATGAAAATACCATGTTTTTTTCTCTAAACAAGGATCCCTGGGTCATAGAGTTACCTAGTTAATACTTGAATATCTTGTCCTAGGCTGAGCCTGGTGGCTAAATAACATGGAGAAATAGTGTTCTTCTCTACAACGGTAATTGTACTGGAAAGAGAAGATACTCAAAAACAATGAAAATTACTAGAGGTGGTTAATTAAACAATGAGTTTTATGACATAGAAGATATAAGAATTTAGAAAATGGTAGAACCGAAATCAAAGCAAATGTAGAAAAAATTGTAACTTATCTTGAACTTCATTAGGTGAGGGTCTCCTCTTGGCTACTTCATCCTTTCTGAATAGCAAAACTTGCACAGAATAGCCAACCAGTTTCTCTAGTTAGGCATCTTTCTTAAAACATGTCCAAGCAGTCTTTCAACAGAAAACTTTTTAAAGTAGGAATGGTAAGGGTGTATGGAAGTTTTGACTGAAAATAAGTAAGTCCACATTTGGAATAACATTTCAATATGTGTATAAATTTGTGTTTCTGTTAGAAATTGTTTCTTTTGTATATATATATATGTACAAATATACATATATATGTATAATTGGATATCTGTCATGATTAGAAAAAATGGCATATTTTTAAAAGCTGAAATAATAATTTAAGTAAGATGAATATATGACTTTGTTTTTCATGTAGTAGAAATTCATGGGCAGGCTTTCATGAACTTCTTTGGTTACTCTGATTTTACTCATAAGTCAGGCTTCTTTGATATATCTCCTCTACATTTTTAGAATATTGTTTCTGTGTTCAAGTTGTCTCATGGTTTTAAAATAACTGCTTCACCACCAGCCATCATATCCATGTTCCATATAGTAGGAATGAAGAAGGAAAAAGTACACAGGGATATATCTCTCAGTTGAAGAAGTTTGTTGGGAGGCTCATTCATTGACCTTTGCTTACATTTGGTTAGATATCTCTCTTTTAAAAGAAAGGTGAAAATGTTTTATCTGTGTACATTGGCACCCTCAAATAACAGAGATTTCTTTAAAAGGAGAAAGGGGTTCAGTGGATATGGGATAGGTAGTAAAGAGTCTCTACCACTATAAGTGTTACCAAACTACCAAAAATATACATAAATAACTAAAGTAGGAGTTCTGAGGAGGAGATTCTGTGGTTTTTGTTCACTGCTGTATCTTCAAAACCTATCACAGTGCATAGATATTAATAAATTATGCAACCCCAATAAATGAAGGAAGGAAGGAAAGAAGGAAGGAAGGAATGTCTGGTGTAATAATCATCTTCAGTTAAGGTGTAACTAGGAACGATGTCTCTGCGGCTGTTCTGCTGTAACTGTTTCCTCTTGACTCATACAGCTCTGTGTCATTCCATGAGCATCATCCCTGTCCCTTATCCAGTTGATCCAATCCAGTTCATGTCATCTGCTTACTCAAGTGAAACTTGATAAGCTAATAGCATGCTGTTCAAAGTTTTGATTTTAAAAGTTTAGAGTATTCACCAATTACAATTCTAGATAATAAGCTGTTTCTATTTCTGTGTTCCAATGCACAGAGATAGGCAGATGCTGCAATTTCAGGCTAAGCTTTCCAATTCTGCAAGTAAGTCTACTACTAGGAACATGTTTTTAAAGGTCTTTCTTTGATGCGGTGGCTTTGGTAGGAAGAAAACAACTCCAGCTTTTGTACCCACAAGTCCTGGGATCAAAGTTTCCTTTCTGTGCCAATTACCCACCAGCAGCAAAGGTTAAATAAAGTCAGCTTTCTACCCAATAACAGTTTTTCTACTTTTATGCTCATCTGTGTTTAGGTTAAAGAAAAAGCATGTAAATAGCTTTCTTGGAAATCATCTCCTCCCCTTCCCCCCCCTTTTTCCTGAACTTCCTGCTTATGACTAGGATGGGTATATTATTTGTACTTTGAGGGGAAATGTCCTCTGATTTTCTATACTTTTCTATCTTGTTAAACTGTTCAAGTAATCAGAGAATAAAGACAGCTTGTTTGTACATGTAATGATAAATTTTAAGGACTGAATGAAACTCGTAACTGCTCAACATATATGCTGGAACATTGTATTATTATACAATAGCATTGTAACCACAGAAACTAGACTCCTTCACACATAATGAGTTTGAAACTTTTCATGCCATGCATTCAGATGCAAGAAAAAATAATGGAGTAACAGAGAAATGTCACTAGGAATAGAAAGAAATAAAGAATGAATTAAGAAGGCACGAGATAACCCTCATATAAAGCCGGTGTGTTAGTCCTTAGGCACAGAGGTAGGGATAAGAAAGCAAAGGAGCATAAGAGAGATGACAGCCAAGAACAATTAAAAGAATCTCAGTAACCTACTCAGTCTCAGAATTTGCTGTTGATGTTGTTTGTTGACTAAAGGTCAGTGTTTCAGGTAAATATATGAGCCCTTTCTTCTACTGACTCTCTTGAGATTAAAAAATGAAAAAGGAAGAAATTGTTTTACCAATTGGCAGATTAAGATACTATTTAAGTTTAATGCTTTGATAACCCCGACTTCCTGAATCAAACTAATGATAGGTGAAAGTTATCAAATGGGCACATTACCTGTATGTAGTATTTTTCCATGTAGTGTATGAGTTGGTTCTAGAGCTAAATTCAGTAGAATGTAAGCTCTATAGGGGTAGATGTTTCTATTTCCAATTCCAGCACCTAGAAGGGCACCTGGCGTATTATATGCACTCCATGAAAATTTGATAGGTGAATACATAAACCTAGCGAAAAAACAAAAAAAAAAGGTGGCTCAATCTTTGATACTGAAAAACAAAACAGGGGCTTCTGGGTGGCTCAGTCATTTAAGCCCCCAACTTTGACTCAGGTCATGATCTCATGGTTCATGAGTTCAAGCCCCACGTTGGGCTCTGTGCTGACAGCTCAGTGCCTGGAGCCTGCTTCAGATTCTGTGTCTACCTCTCTTTCTGCCCCTCCCCCCCCACTCAAGCACGTGTGCTCTCTCTTCCTCTCTTTCTCTCTCTCAAAAATAAATACAGCTAAAAAAAATTTTTTTTAAACTAAAAACAAAACATGCATTATCTACAATGTTTCCCTGAGGTCAAAAAAATCAATTATCTACCTAATTAAGAAAAATATGGATTATATTAACTAGAAATGAAGCCTACAATTCAGAATTCCAATCATAACTATTATATTTATTATAGAAATAATCTAATTTTTATTTTAAGTAATCAGTACAAAACATTTGAAAGTATCTTACACAAT
>NW_027531026.1:1784217-1810653 GCF_008692635.1 Crocuta crocuta | reverse complement strand
TTACACAATGTTTATCACATAATAAAAAGTCAGAAAAATTTTTTTTAAAAGTTTTTCTTCTTGACTTTTCTTTTTAAAAAGCAAAGTGAATTTTTAAAATTTCTAATTTAAATATAACTGTATTCATGTTATGAAGGGCTATGATTATTAACCTGGAGTTCACATGATAAAATATAAAACATTGGCTTTTGCATTTGACTAACCCAAAACCTCACCTTATAAGTGGATGGTCTTGGATAAATTGGCCCTCCTTTTTTAAAAAAAAATATTTTAATAAGTTTATTTATTTATTTTTGAGAGAGAGAGGAAGAGGGGCAGCGGGAGAGGGAGAGAGAATGAGAACCCCATGTAGGCTCTGCACTGTCAGTATGGAGCCCAATGTGGGGCTCAGACTCAAAAAATGTGAGATCATGATCTGAGTTGAAACGAAGATTCAGATGTTTAACTGACTGACATACCCAGGCACCCCTTGCTTGGCTTTTCTGAACCTGACCTTCTCAACTGTAAAATGTAGCTGATATCTATTCTCCTAAATCAGTGTAACTGGGGAGATAAAATGAGATGATACATCTGAAAATTTTAACACTGTCTCAGACACATAGTAGATGTTCGATACACAGTTTTTAATTGCATCTTGTGACCAGAGCAACATAAAGTCTTCATATCTTACCTGATATTTCAGCTCATCTGTTTTTTTTTTTTTATTCATTTCTGAGAGAAAGAGAGAGACAGCCAGAGTAGGGGAGGATCAGAGAGAGAGGGAGACACAGAATTTGAAGCAGGCTCCAGGCTCTGAGCTAGCTGTCAGCACAGAGCCCGACACAGGGCTTGAACCCACGAACCGTGAGATCATGACCTGAGCTGAAATTGGACACTTAACCCACTGAGCCACCCAGGCGCCCCTGTTTTTAAAACCATAGAAAACACATATGCAGTTGCTGGAATGCAAAGATGTGATGTTATATAACTGCATATAGTTGAACTAATAGTTGGTTCTTTATTTTAGAAAAAAGGAGTTTTGAAGGCTAAAGCCCCAAATTTGACCCAGACCCTACAGTAAATCTCCCATAGGCAAATAATGAACAGCTTGAGAAATTCAGCACTATTTCAGACTATTCATCATGGTCACAAAGCAAAAGATGACCAAATAGTGACAACAGAAAAGATGGTGTGTGGTGAATAACTTTACTGCAGAAAATGGTCTCAAGACCAGAAAATGGTCTATGACTTTCTAGAGAACATATGACCTATCAGATTCGTTCAACCAGTCAATGACTGCCTTATTTCAAATCAATCAGAAGTGATGTGTTTATGGTGCCAGAAATTATACCTAGAAAATATTAGACATTTCATATTGAGTCATTCATGTTTTCCCTGGTATATATTTACATTGGTAAACCGATTACATGAAATACACACATATACTGAACAAATTTTTTTCAGAAAATGAATGGTTCAGTGAAACATTTCTGTTAATTTGACACTTTACACTTAACCCGTGTTTTCCATTTTAAACCAAAATAAGGCGAGAGAGTAATAAAATATTCATTAACTCCACTGAAGCCCATTTATAGCAGATGGTCTCTGGAGGGTGAATTTCAAAACATTTGTTAGAGAGCACTGCAAAATGTGCAATTGTCCTGACACAGCCACGAGTGTGGAGAACAGCAAATGCGGTGGTCTTAATAGTAGGGAAGTCCGTGACTCACCGTGCAGCTCTTTTGTCCTGTGGACTGAGAAAAGGAGGAGTCACATTTGCTGTTGCTTATTATCTGGGGGGTTTTACAGATATATACAAGATATGTCCATAGTCTCGTCAATATTATGGTAACTCCTAAAAATTCTTTAAGATCTTCCTTCCACATTCTCTAAGTTCTTAGAGAATAAAGATGTTCCGGAACACAGGGTCATGGTAAGCACCACAGGGTGGAAGGAAGGAAAGGAAGGAGGAAAATGGTATATACATAGATGGGTGAATGGATGGGTGCATGGAAAGTTAAAGACAGCTGGATACCTAAATAATTAAATATGCCAGAAGCACACAAGTGCTTACCGACCACCTTGGTGCCTGCCAGGCATTGGTACACTTAGGACGCTTTTCATGCCTTTATTCCAGCCCTCCCTCTACGAGAGCCTGTTTGTTCTTAGTGTCCTGGACACATGCCTTGCAGGCAACAGCACCATGAATCTGACTTCCAGGTATGAGCTGAATAGATCGAAGCAGTTACCATTGCTCCTGACACAGCTGTGATTGATTATCTAGCCTACAAAAGATTTAATGTTAGAGATCATTGCAACAAATCCATGGTAAAACCTCACATCCAGAAAGACAACCCCAAGATAGTACGTGCTTTTGACATGGAGGCTTTGGGAGATAAAGCTGTGTACTGCCCTTGTTGTGGGTCCAAAACGTTCCCATCCTGTAATGGATCTCACATAAAAAGACACAAAGAAGAGACTGGAGACAACATGAGGCCTCTGATCATTAAGAAAAAGGAAACTTAAATGAACAGTTTTGATGGTGCAGACCAACTTGTCCTCATGGTACCTGACTGCTTAATGAGAATAATGACCAATTCTGTCTAATTCACTTCCCCGGGTTCTAGATGTAACTGCAGCTTTTATAGTCACAGCATCTGTCTTATTTATTGAACCATCGTGGTGTGCATATGTTTAAACAGAAACAAAAGCATGAAAAAAAAGGAAAAAAGAAAATATCAGAAACAAAAGATGGTAAAAATTTTAATCAGGCTATACAACAAAAGATGATTATACCCTAAATCTCCAGGAATCAAACATAAGTAGATATATCTTCGGATAAAGTGGACATTTTCCAGTTTGCCCAATTGCCTATATCCAGATTTTCATACCTTGTGTATGTTACTGACTTCCTCTATTAAACACCTTGAAATTATAGTGTTCTTTCAAAATTTGTTATGACTTATTTTTTAACTCACTTGAAACCATTTTTTTAAATGTTTATTTATTTTTGAGAGAGAGAGAGAGAGAGAGAAATAGAGAGAGAGAACACAAGTGGGGGAGGGACAGAGAGAGAGGGCGACTCAGAATTAGAAGCAGGCTCTACACTCTGAGCTGTCAGCACAGAACCAGATGCAGGGCTTGAACTTGTGAATTGTGAGATCATGGCCTGAGCTGAAGTCTATGCTTAACTGACTGAGCCACCCAGGTGCCCCAAACCATTCTTCTTAATAGTGAAAAGTTTGGCATAAACTATATTGGCTAAGTTATGTTGAGTTATTAAACCTCTTGAAATTTTTTAATTGCAGTTTAAAAAAACATGGGACCTAAAATTGACCATCTTAACCATTTTTAAGTGTATAGTTCAATAGTGTTAAGTAGATTCACATTGCTGTGCAGTGAAACAGAGCTCTAGAACCCTATCATCTTGCAAAACTGAAACTATTCCCGTTGAACAAAAATGCCCCCTTTTCTCCCTCTCCCTTGCCACAGGTAAATGTCATTTTACTCCTTGTTTCTATGAATTTGAGTATTTTAGATGCCTCGTATAAGTGGAATCATGCAGATTAGGCTTTTTCTGTGATTAGCTTCTTTCACTTAGTTTAATGTCCTCAAGGTTTATCCAGTTGCAGCATGTTTAAGGGTATTCATTCTTTTTGAGTCTAAATAACATTCCATTATATGTGTATATACATAGATTATGTGTGTATATATGGTGGGTAAGTATATATGTGTATATACTACATTTTGTTCACCGCTTCATTGAATGATAGAATTTGGATTTGGATTGCTTTCCCCTCTTGGCAATTGTGAATAATGCTGCCAAGAACATAGATGCACAAATATCTCTTTGTGACCCTGCTTTCACTTCTTTTAGAAATGTAAGGATTTCTGGATCACATGGTAATTTTAATTTTAATTTTTAAGAAGCTTCCTTTTGTTTTCTATAGAGGTTGTACTATTTTACAGTCCCACAAACAGTGCACAGGGTTCCTACGTCTCCACACCTTTCCAGCTTTTGTTATTTTCTGTTCTTTTAATATTAGCCATTTTAATGGGTGTGAGGTATTATCTCACTGTGGCTTTGGCTGGCATTTCTACAATGATTAGTGATATTATGAATCCCTTCATATGTTTCTTGACCATTTGTTTATTGTATGTGGAGAAATGTCTATTCAAGTTTTTTTGTCCATTTTAAATTCAGATATTTTTAGTTGTTGAGTTGTAGGGGCTCTTTATTTTGGTCATTAAATCTTTATAAGATATATGATCACAGTATTTTCCCCCATTCCATAGGATGTTTTTTCAGTTGGTCCATCATGTCCTTTGATGTGCATGAAGCTTTTAACATTGATATAGTGTTTAATTTGTTACCTTTTGGTGTCATATACAAGAAATTTTTGCCAAATCCAATGTCATCAAGCTTTATCCCTATGTTTTCTTCTAGGAGTTTTATAGCTTGGGGCCTTACATTTAAGTTTTTAATCCATTTGAGTTAATTTTTATAAGATAAGGATCCACTTCATTCTTTTGCATGTAGATAATGCAATATTCTTTTCTTTCTCTCTCTCTTCTACTCCCTCCCCTAGGCATTTAGATGAAAAAGATTTATTTTTATAAAGTTTTGAAAAATTCATCACCTGCTCTTTGCTTCATATTTGTCATCTTATGCTTGCATCTGTTGTTTGGCACATTATAGTCAGCCTCAATGAAATTTATTTTATACAACAATCAAAACCACCTATTAGGTGGTAATAACCTAAGAAGCAGATGAATACTTGATAAAAGATTCTTCTCTGTTTCTGGTAACATAAAGAGAAAAAATCTACAAATTTTGACATAAAGAGAAAAGTATTTCTAAGCAACATTGTTATTATTATTATCTTTTTTTTTTTTATCATGACTGCCCTTTAACATATTGCCTCATGTGAGGCTCAGTACTTAGAGAAAGTTATTTATCATTTATTTTTCAAAGAAAAAAACAGGAAGATAGAAGACATTCTATGTTTGATTTATAAAATATAAATACTGGTAATATAATATTGCATTGTATGTGTGAAAGAATGATAACTCTTTTCCAGGAGAGTCCTTATATAATTGCAAGATTTGGTGTGGGATTTGACTCTATTCCCAGCTTGTTCCATTATGTCATACAAACCTGCCATCAGGTAAAAATCCTATCAGGTTGCACAAAGGTATTGTAAGTTAATTATAAGTAAAAACTCTCTAAATCTTGATATTACTACTTTTAAAACATCATTTATTGTCTCAGAGATATCAAGAAACAACCACTATTGAGACTTTATACTCTGTTCTGTGTGAAATCAGATTCTCTCCAGGGTACTTTATGTGACTTATTAAAATAGTCTGTTGGTAGGCAAAATTCTTCTCGCAGTAACCAGAAGACTTCAAAATTGGTGGCAAAGGAATTTGTAAAGTTTCAGAGAAAAAGAATCACTGAGTTGGGTATTTGAAGTTGGGTTTAATGGTCTAATTTAATGTGAAAATATAGGTGCAAGCTCAGACATATTTTGATACAAGTATCTGGGAACTGGATATTGAACTAAACAATTTACAGACCTTGAAATAAGTAGAATATTGCTCTTGAAATCATGTTAAGAAGCAAATGTAAAATTGATCACATTGGAATGAAAAAGAATCACAGCTAAAAAGTATCTCAGGAATGTATGATATGTATTTAAAAGAAAGTTATTTTCTACATGTTTGACCACTTGTGTATAGCGTTTGAATAATTATTTTCTTCTCAAATTTACTTACATTTTATAGCAGGTAAATGAATCAGAGCCTTTTTAAAAGTTAACTACAGGAAGTCAAATTCATATACTATAAGTTGAAAAAAAGTGTAAGGGGGCTATAACTGATGACAGAATTCTAATGTTGTAGCTGTCAGTCAAGGTTACCATATTCCACAAGGTTATTATATTCTACAAGACATTGTTTCTTCAGAAAGTTCTTATTTTCTTTTTGGATTTTATTTAAATGTATTTGTATGGTTGGGGTGCCTGGGTGGCTCAGTCAGTTAAGTGTGTGTCCTTGGCTCAGGTCACGATCTCACGGTTTTTGAGTTTGAGCCCCCCCCCCTCGCCCCATAAGGCTCTCTGCTGTCAGTGTAGGGCCTGCTTTAGATTCTTTGTCCCCCTCTCCCTCTGTGACTCACACACGCTCTTTCTCTCTCTTGAAAATAAATAAATAAACTTAAAAAATTAATAAAATAAATGTATTTGTATGACATTTCAGTTATTTCCAACATGTAGCTTCAAATGCAGCATTCGTTTTGGCCAAATGATTTATCATGTAACCAGGCTAAGAGAGAAGAATGAATGTTCGTATGCATACCAGTTCATTCTAGAAGAATTTACAAACAGGTAACTGAACAATCACACAAGCAAACAAAAACCAACTCTTCAAACAGGTAAAAATTCAGTCTGTGGCTTTTGTGTGTGTCTATTTATTAGCTGAGAATTTAACTTAATATTAAAATACCAAGGACATGAATTGGATTTTACTAAGAAAATACTATCAAAGCAAGCAGACTAGAATACTGATGCACTTTTTCATTAGCTTTGTCTGATTTTAAGATAATTTTTTATTAGTGGTCCACTCACAAAATAGGGAGATTAAAACAAATCCCAAGTAGATTAGCAATCTTTTATGTGCGTCTAAAATGATTGTGTGTTGCATTGTGAATGTTTCACAAATAATTTGTAAGAAATTAAGGTAATTGTACTTAATTGTGTGCTCAACATATTTCAAATACTATTTCATAGACTATTGGAGGTCTCTCGGTCAAAATAAAATGATACAGTTTTTAAAAAGTAACTAAGAAAAATCATGTTATCAGGATAGCAGAATAGGAGTCTTTCCAAGTAGATTGCCTCCAAGGCTAAAGTCTACCTACAGATCTGTGAAATGGCCTGGTTGTGATTATGTAGGACAAAAGGTCTCTACATAAAAAATAATTTCACCAAATTAATAATAGCACCCACTTCATTTTCGGTTTATATGAGTGTTCCATCGCCTCTAAACATAGGATAACTTTTTATAGAACCATGGAGTTTTGAAGCCAGAGCAACAATTGCAACTATTTGCAACAATTTCTAAGGAACTCAAAAAATAGAAATGAATGATATTAAAGAACAAAGAAACAAAATAGATGACCCCAAACTACTTCTTGAAAGTACTGATAACAGACCAACCACTTACAAGAGTGACCAAGGGAAAAAATAGAATATCACAAATAGACATGTTACATGTATAGTAGATGTTTTATAGATCATAAGAAAATACAGTGAAAAAGTTCATGTTAATGAAGTTGAAACCTAGATGAAAAGAACCTTTTTTTAGAAAAATATAAATGATCCAAATACACACAGTAAGAAATAACCCAGTTGATCACTACCACTTCAGAAATTGAATCAAGAAGGAAAAACATTCCCCTCAAAAGATACCTGGCCCAGATAGATTTATAGACAATTTATACAAAACTTGAAGAAATGGATAATTTATACACAACCTGTGTCAAAGAAAAGAGGAGATCTGCTCAACACAACTTATAAGGCTGATATGTTTCTGATACTGAAATGACAAAAATAACAACCAATTTTTTAACCCGCCTCACTAAAATTAGAAATGCAAAAACACTGCATATAGTACTTTTCAAATCCAGAGTAATTTGTTCAAGAGTCACCATAAAAAGATTATAAATAGAATGACTATGCTAACAAATAAAAAGAGAACATGTGATAATCCGAAAAGAGCCTCTATTATTAAAATTTCTCCTTAAAATTTCTTTCTATTTTAAGTACTTATCCCAGGAAGATTGTCAATATAGCATATATGTCTTTCATAACTGTTGTGATAGAAGACTGAAAAATGTTTTAGTCCCTGCCAAAATAATTAAACTTTAAAATAGAATTTTAGGGGCACCTGGGTGGCTCAGTTGGTTAAGCGTCTGACTGTGGCTCAGGTCATGATCTCATAGTTAGTGAGTTCAAGCCCCACATCAGGTTCTGTGCTGACAGCTCAGAGCCTGGAGCCTGCTTCAAATTCTGTATCTCCCTCTCTCTCTGCTCCTTCCCAGCTCGCACTCTCTTCCTCTCTCTCTCAAATATAAATAAAAACATTTAAAAAATAAAAAAAGAATAAAATAGCATTTTAACTATAAATACTTTTTGCTCTCTTCACCACTAAGTTCAGAATGCCACTGGGTTGGTCAGTGGTACTTAGGAAATTGCAAACAAAGTCTAAACTTAAAATATAATAAAAATATACACTAACTAAGCCTATAGCATCTTTATTGATATTGGCTGATAACCTAAATATGATGAGGATTATATTGTAAGAATAACTGTATGAATTTATTACCCAATAACTTTGCAAACACTACCCATTGAAATATTGAGTGAACAAATTATAACCAATAGAGTCAAGCCCAGAGTTCACTCTATTGGTTATAGAATAACCAATAGAGTTCAGAATAAGAGAACTCAAAAGCAAGCCAATCCACCATCTCCTCTCCTCCGTCTTGTCCTCCTCTTTACTAAGAAACTTAATGGGCTAACTCACACATAGTGTTATTAAACAAGACCTGGTCTGTCTGTCTAGATTTAAATAGTATTAGTTCAGGAAAATGAAAATTTCAAGTATATATGCCAATGTGAATGATTGGGTTCCTTGGAGAAGAGTGACACTGGGTGGGGGAGATTTGTATATGGGTCATGTCACTTAGATTAAGAATTCCTAAAGGATGCCCTAGATTCATTGAAAACATTCAGTCTTTTATAAGGAATGCATGAATTCGCTAAGCGATCCATGCAAGATAATTGATATCTCTTGGCTTAAGGTGATATTCATTTGCAACACTTCTGTACAGACAAGTGTTCCTTGTACAGATAAGTTTAAGGCTTCAACTTATGTAGATTAGTCCAGGTTTTATTTTATATAGCTCAAAGCACTGGTTGGTTGCAATTTTCCTTAACTAGGAATTGATTTAGCAATGACATAGATACAGCTTTAATAGCTTAAATCCCTTGCAAACAATTTTTGGACAATTTTCTGACAATTTTAATCAGAAGATTACAATGAGGATACAAATATTAAGATAATAATATGAATGTTTATTTTTTATCTACCAAATATAGAGTGATCAGATATTAAAAAATCTTTTTTAAGGAAAAGTATCCTTTAAATGACAGTATGAACATATACCTGTTTTTCTTCCTAAATGTCTAAAAATATAAAAGCACTTCATGAAATAAGACTATTTGCAAGACACAAATTATTTTTATTCCTTAGGAATATAATGTGTTATAATTTTAATTATATTTATATGACAGTTACTTTCTGAAACTTAAACAAATGCTTTGTTTTCTTTATACAAAGCTTATGCAATGCAAGATGCCTCCTGCCCTTTTAGGAAGAATCTCTTACTCAAATGGAAGGTAAATTCTGTAGTGATTCACTATCTTTGTGATTTCCAAACTTCATTTAAAACATGTTTTCCTTAAATGAGCTTCAGTTATTCTTCCAAATAATATAAAGGGTAAAAGCACAAAATTATATGTACCTAAAATAGAATTATAAACATGCGGTCATAGATCTAAAGAAGGATAATATCTCTTCTGAAACTATAACTATTCATTTCTTGTTTAGAAAATAATTTGGATTATTTTGAAACAAATGAAAAGACTAAATATTGGAGAAATGTAAGTATAGCTGATTTCATATGAAAAATATTCAGTAGAATGAGCATCACTTGAATGAGAATGTTTGGTTAAATAGTTCCAAATCTATAATCTCTATATAGTATGGTAAAGATTGCTTGGTGGTTATTACAGCTGTAAACATTTAATGGCTGATAATTAAATAAACAGCATTCATACTGAATCCTTCAAGGTTTAATTAAATATAGCACACTGTAGATGTGAGATTAATATTACTGTTTATAATTAAAGGTACAACATACTTGCTAATAAAAGTACATGGAATTCTGAGAAAAATTTGCAACTTCATCTCATTTTAAACAATTTTTGTTTTGAGTTTCTTTTTCCTTATCATTTGTTATGAAGTATTTTGTCAATGGATAAAATAATAAATATGTCACATTTGTTTATGAAAGTTGGTTCTGATTGAAGGAATATTGTCTCAAAAATATTTCTTACCTATATTGATTCCAAAGATATAGCAAAAGAAAGAAAGAAGAAAAGAAAGGAAGAAAGAGAGAGAGGGGGGAGGGAGAGAAAGGAAGAAAGGAAGGAAGGAAGGAGGAAGGAAGAACAAGATGGAGAAAAGAAAGACCTTTACCTCACTACAAATAATTCAAAGAAAGGAAAATGGAAACTAGTCCAGCACTATCAGTAGCTATATAGAGAGCTAGAAAAGAAAATGAAAAGGATTTCATCTTTCTTCACTTTCTGTATCATATGAAGCTCATATTTGAATGCTGTTAATAAAAAGACAGTGAAAAATAATACAGTGTAATATTGATTTAGAATAAACTTTAAAAATATATATGAAAACCTATAAAATACAGAGAAATTTTCAGCTTTTTTTGTTCATTATTAAGGATGCCCTCAGTATTTTTATCCATATAATATATAGAAAATCCAGTGAACTTGGAGTACTTTATAGTTGATTACACAGACAGATTATACATGGCATTCAATATACTTTTTACAACAGTAATTGTTCAACATCTTATTTGTGATACATTCCTCTATGGAGTAGGAAAACAAAAATGGAATGTGCCAAAGAGTAAATTCAATTTATACCATCCTCGAATCCCATATTTCTGTAATGTTTCAAGATCACAAATGTTTACAATGAGAATCTTGTCAGTGAGGACTCTGAGACCAGAAATGCAAATGGCTAATGTTCAAGTAACTAACAAAGAATGGTGTAAACCTGCATATTCCTCATCTCCACAAGCACGAAGAAAGGCATAATTTATTTTTAGTAAATTGTGGGAGTGAGTTACACCCTAATATCTTAATTAATTAGCTGGTCATTCTTAATTAACACTTTTCCTGTTGCTTTTGTATGGCAAAGAACTACTAAATTTAAAAATCTGTAGGTGGGCTGAGAGGAAACTATAACTTAAATATTACACAAGAAATAATTTGTCAGATCATAAATGTTTTCTATATGCATCTATAGTGCCATAATTGTCCATGGCGTTTTTAAATCGATGAAATGGCTTCAAAGTTATCTAGCCAGAGAATATTCTGATAAAGAGAAATAGATGGATCCTAGCGATGGAGCTGTTCAGGGCTCCATATGCATGTGACAGTTTCTTATTTACATGTCGCTCATGTTTATGCATGTTTAGAAGAATACAGCTGCTACCCCATTCTCCAGAAATCATAGATACCGGTCAAGTCTACAAACGGTAGCCACATTTGAGCTTGTAATGTATTTATCATGAAAAGCTAGAAGTCCTAATTCTAGGGAGGGGGAAAAGAGCACAATTTGCTTTGAAAAGATAACAGACATTTTTCAAAAAACAAATACTGTATATTCATTTCAGCTCCTTTAGGTGCTTTCATGTTATAGGAATTCTGCTGGTGATGAAAACAGCATTCAGCCAATCAAATGGTGGTACCCTAGTGCTATCCAAAGTAGAAGCCTAGTGTTTAAAATAACCCTGATGAATTATTCATAGAACTGATGTTTATGCAAATTAGAGAATCATGCACCCACCTGACCACCAAGGGAAGAAAAAAACACAGGGAAAAAAAACCCCACCATGCTTTTAGCATTCTCCAGAACCTATGTAATCAAATGATAATATTCTTTCATTAAATGCATCAAGGAATTACAATCCTTACCTGGTTAGTTTGTAGGGCCTTCAGATTTTCTGGATGAAATAACTGACTGTGCGTGCAACCAATAAAACTGAACTGAAAAGCTGATTAAGGGCACTTACTTAATGCAAAGCCACTCACTGAATATTCATATGATGCCTGTGTTTATGCAAATTAAAGCAAAAGCAAGCCCAAGGGGATTGGTTGCCATAGCCCACAAATACTGTGTACAGCAGAAAATATAGAGAGTAGTGACAAATAAATCTTAAAATTCATAGCTTTGGAGCAACAAAGAAGAAATAGTAAAATATTAAAAAGGCTAGGTGAATTACAGTTTTAAAGTGCTTTATTTAATCATATAACTTTAGGGCTATTGACTATTCCTACCATGTAATGATCTATAATTATCTTAATTCCAAAAGATACAGTCACTTGTGTTTGTCAGTTTTATTTATCTTGCAGTCATTTATATGAGCAGATCCCTTAAGCATAGAAGAGTAAAGGAGAAACAATTAGAATAAAAACATAATTCGATACATTAATAACTAAACCCAGGGCCATATGTGGCCCTTTATTAAGTCTCTTATATAATGATCCTTCAGCGGTAATATCTTACTAGGGAGTGATGTGTCAGTGGAAGATCTCCAACATTAGGTTGAGCTCTTTGCCTTCTTAATACTGATATGTATCTGCTTTATTTGAAATGGAGTTTATTTTATATTGGAAATGGATCTTGTGAATCTTTTGGACAAGATATTCTGGCACATGCGGTTTCAAATTCCAAGGATTTTCACTTTTGCAGCCCAAATGCAATAATGTTTTCTGAAATGCATGCTAATATGAAGTGTTCTAATCATGAAAAGATGTGAATCCTCACGTATGTACGTGAGGACCGATTACAGGCATTGACAGGATTCATAATATTTAAGTGATACAATGCATGTCAGGCATAAATTGCTTTACATTGTCAAGGATATTCTCCACTTTTCACTTTTTTAATAAATAAGAATGGAGATGGCTAAAAATGCTGGAATATATCTGATAGGTATTTTTGTTTGCTTTTGGTTTTCTCTTTGTTTTCTGTTTGTAAACTTCAAAATAAGAGGTCAATATTCTTCATTGCTGTTACCACTGACTACACAGTATTTATCATTTCCAATATTTTCCTAATAATTGTTCCATCTTCACTCCACAGTCACTCTGCTCTCCCTCACATAATGTAATAAGTTTTCCAATACTTCTAAGAAATAAAAATATCTTAAGCAACATAAGCTTTTCTACAAAGCTGGCTATTTTATCATAGATGCTACAAACACTAGATCTAATGGTTTTTACCTTGATTTTGGTGATGGTATCACAAGTGTATGCATGTGTCTAAACTCATAAAATTGTATACATTAAATGTGTGTGCAGTTTTCTATCTCTTAATTAGACCTCACGGAAGCCAGGGCAGGGAAAGAAGACCGGCTCTAATTCCTGGACACTGTTTTCCTAGAAGGCATTTAGAAAAAAAGATATTTCTTTGTGGTGCCTTAGGGTTGCCTAATTATGGCTTTCATGGTTACAAATAATTCCCTTTCTTTCAGAGTTGTTCATTGGCTTTCCATGAAAGTAATCCTCATAAATGTACATTTATCCACATCCACATGTATTTTCTGTTAGTGATATGTATATGTTAATTCTAATTAATGTCTCCTTAAAAATTCCCCTAAGTTTCAGAACTGACTTGGAAAACAATATAATTGGTATATCAAATATTAAAAATAAAGTTGGTGAAATTTTGGGAGCCATGAACTTCCATTATTTGTTCCATTATTGGCAAATTCTTTCATTTAATTTATTAATTATTATATTCATAAATGTTCCAAAGTACAGAATAAAAATTAATGGATAACTGATAGTACATCTGCTTTGATATCATGCAATTCTTTTTCTTCTATTGATTTAAGAACATATTATTCAGAAGGTAGACTGGTAATTTCTTAGCTTCTAGTCAAAGAATCCTAAATTTAAAACTTTTACTAAGAAACTATTTAGTTTAATCAGCAACAGTTGCCTTTTATTAAGCTTCTCTATCTCCATAAAGATGACTTTTTAAAAAATTAGAGCACATAGTTAATTATCTGGTACCAGATCTTTCTCTAAAAAAAACATTTCTTCATGTAGCTTAATCCCAATAGAAACATTTTTCAGATAAAATACTTCAATGACTAATAATAATAATGATGACAGTAGTAATTATTGTTTTCAATATAAGAACCCCTATTGAAAGTTCTGGAAGAAATACTAAGATTACAAAACCAATCAATAATATGACAGTGTATTTTCATGTTGGTAAATTCAGATTTTTATTTTAAACATAAAAATTTTCCAACTTTCTAATTAAAATTCAAACACGCTTTTACTGACACAAATTAGTACTTACTTAAGCTGCATTAGCTGTGCTTTGGTTGCCAAAAAACTAAGGCTTCCTTCAGAAAGATATATCTATTTTCAAAGAAATACATTACACACACACACACACACACATCTCAAATGAACTGTCAGAGCAAAATATAAGTGGGTATCGTTAATGTCATCCTTTGTCCAATTCCTCACATCATTAGTGGGAACTCTCTTTTCTTTTCTTAGATTGAATCTCTTAATCTCTGGCCCTTGCACAACTCTGGGGTATTTCTGACAACTTTGAAATATTTGTAAACCAAATCCAAACTGCCATAGGCCATGGTCACTTCAGACCTTTATCTTGTACCTATGTAGAGCAAGAGTAGCTTACATTCAGAGGGCTAGGTTCTGTAGAAGATCTAAATAGTGTATTCCACATGAAATAATCAGATGCCTTTGAGACTAAGTTAACTGGTTTAAATGATGGATTCACCATTTCCAGTTTCATAATTTATTCAATTATTTACTCTGTGATCACAATTAAATCCTAAAAAAATTTATTTCAGTTTCTTCTAAAGGTTTCATAAGGAGATAAAGTTCAGTTCATTTTCCGATTATGTTAAAAGTTTGAGTCTCTGTTTCAAAGCCAACCCATTGGGCTTTGTATAATCAATCCAAAGAAAGTGAATGAATATACAGATGCAACTAAATCTCAACCAGTAAATCAATCAGATAAAATTAATAGTCCATTGGCCCCTATAAAATTGGGCCAGGGACTGGCATCTGCTTGCAAAAAATAAACACATAAAACTTGTTTGGTCTATAAATGTTTTAAAATTAAAATAAGTGGACAAGATTAAAAATTACAAGATTTTACATAAAAAACAGAATTTCCTGATTTTCTGGCGAAATCAGAAAGTGTGTCATTCTGGGCTGACATCCCCACGAAGTAATCAACCTCTGGAGCCAGGTAGAACTGCTTCTTCTAAGCAGGCCCCAGGAGTTCTTGCCAAGGTGGTTTGTTCTTTTTTTATACTATCCCTCGAGGCATGAATTTGTGACCCGAGGCATTTGAGTTGAGTTGTGAATTCGGGGTAGCACTGTTTTCAATCTACACATGTCTGATTTTTATATTTTTGATAGTTGTATGTTTATACATTTGTTGTCCAAGGAGTCATTTAGAAGAAAAATAATCCACATGAAGGGTAGGTTACCACTGGCTCGCCAGGCTGTTTCCATGGCTACACATTGACAATTCTGCTTACGTTAGATATGATCATGCTACCCTTTTTATAACACTATCAACAAAAACATCTGTAATAGAAAAGTAAAATAAAACATCAATGCTATTTTACAGATCTCTACTTGTAGTGGGGAATCAATCTCTCCACTCTATGATCTCGCCTACAGTAACAAACAACCTTTAGGTTTTGGTTGAGGTTAATCTAAAGCAACGTTTCTTTCCTGCTTCACTCATTAGTAAGCATTGCCTGCAGTATAAGCAAGTCCACCAAAGTTAGATGTGTACCATGCTTTTGTAAGATCATTTGGTAGACTGTTTCTTCCCCCTAAAAAATGTTCTGTTTCCACAGGAGAAAATATTTTATTTTATTCTATTTTTTAATTTTTTTAATGTTTATTTTTGAGAACAAGAGGGACAGAGCATGAACAGGGGAGGGGTACAGAGACAGAGAGAGACACAGAATCTGAAGCAGGCTCCAGGCTCCAAGCTGTCAGCGCAGAGCCTGACATGGAGCTCAAACTCACAAGCCGTGAGATCATGACCTGAGCTGAAGTCAGACACTCAACTGACTGAGCCACCTAGACACTCCAGAGAAAATATTTAAAATCAACTCATGTTTACTGAACATGGTTTTGATACATAAGATGGGATGCTCATACACTGACTACTGCGTCTTCTTTGCCTCAAATTGCTTGGTTTGTATGAACCCTACATCATGATTATAGAGATGCTGACTACCTTCAGCTCATGACTTTGCTTTATCCCAACATTTCAAAATTCCTTTTACGACTTTCTCTTTTTAAGGGCTCTGAGTGATATGTAGTTTATTGAAATTAACTTGATAAATTAATTTGAAAACCAGTTTAATAAAAGGGCCAGTGGCAGAGAAAATCCTGTTGAAATGAATCTTTCAAATCACTCTATATATGCAAGAATCAGCCAAAACAATATTGGCTCTTGTGACACCTAAGTTAATTGATGGCTTGATTTAACCTATGATTCAATACATGTGTAGGTGCTGTTGTTGCAGCCCAGAGTCTCATTTCCTAAGGTAATTTCTGAACTTACATATTTTGGAACAGATTGGTGTTTTGATAAGAATATTCTCAGAATACTAAACAGCTACTGTCCTCAGATCATTGTTCCACTTCAATCCTGTGATACGTCAGTTGAAGTCCACTGTATCTGTTTGCATCACGACCACACCATCTCCACTGCCGTAACTTTCAGGATTCCCATCGGTTTTTTAATCTTATTTCAAATATTTAATCATTTGACTTAAAGGCTGGCAGATTCAACTTCCCCTTCATGTATCTTCCAAAATTCTGGATTCAACATCCTTACTCTAAATATCTCAATTCTGTTCCTACAAATTTGAACCTTGTTGTCACTCATTGTATGTCTGTACCGTTCTTTCCCTGTACCAACAGCTCACCTATTTCTTCTTTTTATTTAACCTTCTTTTCATTTCACTGTATCTAGTACATCTCTGTTTTTATTTTGCTCTGTACCGATTTGAATTCTCTGAGCAGCCATAGTAAATACATTCTCATCTGCTCAACCATCTACCTTCAGAGCCTTCCTATCCAGAAATAAACCCCACATTCATTTCCTTTACTCCAGTTCCCATAGAGTGAGACATATAAATGTTGAGGTTGGTTTTTTTGTTTTGTTTTGTTTTGAGTGCACTATGAACTCATGTTATCATCCTCAATCTCAGCAGTGAGGTGGACATCTCTTTCCTTTACATGTTTTACTTCCTATCCAGGAAGAATGGGATACGGCATTGCAAAAGGTAAGCCAAGGGGCAGGCTTATATTTGACATTATGTACATGCAGAAAGTCACCACTGCAATGCTATATGGGATATCATTATTATCCAAAATTACTCTTTTCTTGTCAATCTCCATCTTTTATGCGTGGCAGCAGGCAACCATAAGCCTATTTTCTGGCACCGTGACAAATTATATTTTTCTTGTTCTATATAAAATTCTTTAAAAGTTCATATAGATAGAATGCAGTCTTTTGTGTATGGCTTCATTTATTTAGGGCAGATATTTGAGATTCATTCAGGTCATTGCATGTGTCAGTGGCTGATTCCCTTTTCTAATGAAAAATATTCCATTGTATATACCTCACAGTTTGTTTATCCTTTCACCATAACTAGACATTTGAATTGTTTCCAGCTTGGAGCTTTTATAAATATATTTTCTATGAACATTTGCATACAGATCTCTATGCAGACATATGCATTAATTTTTCTCAGGCAAATAAGATTGGAAGTGATGAGTGAGGTTATAGTGTAGATTTATCTTTATAAGAAACTACCAGAAAAATGTTCAGCATGGCTATGGAAGATAATTTATGTTAGCCCTCATGACTGCTGTCTCCTGATGTTCATACTCTATATAACTCTGTGCCTTCAGTGTGGGCAAAATATGTGACTGCCCTCTAACCAGTTAAATGTGGCAAATGTAAAGTAGATGTCATTCCTGTCAACACATTACCTTATATACGAATATGTGCTGTAATCACTTTAGAGTCGCTCTTGTCCTTGCTTATTCACATGAGCTTCCATGAATTCCACAGCCAAAATTAAATTAATTCTGCCAAAAACCCGACGGAGTTGGAAAAGGACCTCAAGCCTCAAATGAGAACCTAGCCCTGGCCACACCTTAATGGAAATATTGTGAGACCCTAAACAGAGGACCTTCCTACTTCTGATCTATAAAAACCATGGCTTAATACTAAATGTGTTTGTTAAGCCGCTGCTTATGGTAATTTGTTACACAACAATAGAAGATTAATACATTAGCTGTATCATTTTGTATTTCCACCAATGATGTGCATTCCAGTTGCTCCATATCCTTCATTCAGTATTATCAATCTTTTCAATTTCAACTCAAAAAACCTTGCTTGGATTTAATTCAAATGGCATTGAATTTACAGATGAATTTAAGAAGAATTGACTCTTAATATTGAATATTCTGATGAATAAACATAGTATATCTCTCCATTTATTCAAAGCTCCTTTAATTTCTCACAACAATCTTTGTGATTTTCGATACCTAGGTCTCATACCCAGGTATATTATGTGAAATTTATCCCTAAATAACCCATGCTTTTCATGCTAGTTTCAATGCTACTTAAAAATTTTAATTTTTACTAGTTTATTTGCTAGTATATATACATAAAAATGGTTTTGTACATTGACCTTGTATTCTGCTATCTTGTTGGATGGACTTTAGATTCTACTTGTGACTTCCCTGCCATTTTCAACATTTGTTTGGCTAAGCTGAACATCACCTTTACTCTCCTTTACTCTGGGAATAGTTTAGTCTTAGATGGTTCTTCTGGAGTTTCTTTTTCTTTTTTTTAATGTTTTATTTATTTCTAGGAGAGAGAGAGAGACAGTGTGAGCAGGGGAGGGTCAGAGAGAGAGGGAGTCACAGATTGAAACAGGCTCTAGGCTCTGAGCTGGTAGTCAGCACAGAGCCCGACACGGGGCTCGAACCCGCGAACCGCGAGATCATGACCCAAGCGAAAGTCGGACGCTTAACCGACTAAGCCACCCAGGCGCCCCGGTTCTTCTGGAGTTTCTATCAAATTCCCTGAGTGAACATCACACACTCTCACATCTCTGTGCGCTCTGGAGAACATTCAGTTAAAACTTCTGCCTTCTCTTTGCCTCCGCATATGTATCTGAGTATTCAGCAAAGATTCAAGAGAATTCTCGCGCTGATTATTGAAGCTCCTTTTCTGCTCATCTCCCCTTCTCCATAACTCTAGCCTGCAACCCCTGGTTACCTCAGCCTCCCTCAACTCCAGCCTCTATGTCGTCATTTCAGCAAGAGCAACATTCTGCTCTCCCTGTTTCATGGCGTGCTACGTAGGTGTGCCTCCAGGCAGAAAGCAGGCAATTGTAGAGTTTGCCCATTTTCTTTACCTTAATGGTCCTATGCTGCGTATTGTCCGATGGCTTAACACAGTTCTTTTAGAAATTTAATCCAGTTTTCTAATTATTTCCTATGGAAATCTAAATCCAATCCCTGTTACTATGTCATGGAAGAAACGTACACCTCTGCTTGTGTTTCAGACTTTTTAAATTCTCCAGTTAGATCCTATAATTTTCCCTTTTCAGCAGAGATTATTTGGAATTTCTGGTCCACCAGATACTCTTTTCTGCACGCTAACAGAATTGACAAAACACAAGCATATTAAGAATTGATGTGTACACAGCCAATAGGCATTTTGTTTGGATGTCAACAAATAAAATAGACAAAAAATAAATAAGGCTATAGAGAATTTTAATAACACATTTAGTAGTTTTAATCCAGTTGATTTATAGGGAATTTCTTACCAACCAAAAAATATACATTCTTTTAAAACATACACAAAACATTAAAAATTTAACCGTTTGGCCTCAACACAATCTCAAGAATTCTAAAAAGCATAAACCATGCAGATTATAATACTAGCAACAATGTGATAAAGTTTGTGATGAACAATAAAAATAGCTAAAAATATGCATTCATCTGAAATTAGAACATGCACTTTGAAGCAGCTTTTGTGTTGAAGAAGCCCTCGAAAGAAAAATTACAGATAATAATGGAGTTGCATCACATGCAAATTTAGCTTCTGCAGATTCAAATATGCTTACTTATATGCGAGAAAAGAGTGAGAGTGAGATATAAATAACTCTCTAAATAATGGGGTTGATTCTTACTGCCATTCCATTCAAAGAGCAGATGCATTTGAAAAGACAGAGATGTTCTGATCTGTTAGCTCCGCTGCTCTTCATGATGTGAATAGCACACCATATTGAACAGCACACATGCCTTGAAGGATCCATGAAAGTGCCTTGCACTTGTGGTAATGGTGACCAGGTAATTTGTACCAAATCACCAAGTGAAACCTACCAGAGGAGGACTTACCATGAAGCTTAGGTTCCAGTGTTGGTTTTTCACTTGTATGCTTCCTTTCAAGATTCTGTGTCTGATTTTGTGTCCTTTTCCTAAAGATAGACCCACAAATCATATAAATTTCAGGACCCACAAAACATGACAGACAACTAAGAGAAATATTGTAGTTCAAAATGATAGTAAGGGGGTGCCTGGGTGGCTTAGTCGGTTAAGCGTCCGACTTTCACTTAGGTCATGATCTCGCAGTTCGTGGGTTCGAGCCCCGTGTTGGGCTCTGTGCTGACTGCCAGCTCAGAGCCTGGAGCCTGTTTCAGTCTGTGACTCCCTCTCTCTCTGACCCTCCCCTGCTCACACTGTCTCTCTCTCTCTCTCTCCTAGAAATAAATAAAACATTAAAAACAAAACAAAATGATAGTAAGAAGTAACCATGTCAATATCCAAGGGAACATAAAAATCCAAATATCTTTGGGGATCCTTCTATGCAGGGGACATTTGCAGATCTAGAAAGAACTTTGAGGAGTTGAGCAGTATCTCTGACAATTCCTTTGATCTAGAGCAACAAAAGCTGAGTCCAAGGTTTAGTGAAGGAGGGTAGCCCTCGTAAACAACCCCTAGGGCCACCCATGCCTTGGGAGTAGGGACCAATAGAAAATAATGCAGCCTCTGCAAGCACTGAGCAAGCTCTAAGTTATCTAGTTTCCACAGAAAATCTCAAATCTTGAAATTTGCTTAAGATCATCTGTTTTGCTTGTGCCCCAAGATGCCTGACAAAAGTAATTGGAAATTCTTTCTGGAGGAAGATAACTTTGTTGCAGGCTTCAAATTGTTTCTACAAATGTTTTTTCAAATAAAACATTCAGGCACACAGCCTAAGATGAGGGAAAAAGACAACATAAGCAACAAGCAACACAATATACAATGAAATAGATCCACAGGCACACTAGGCAATGAAATTACCGGTCATGGATTGTAAAATAACTAGATTTACTATGCTCTTAGAATTAAAAGCATAATTCTCAAGTGTTCATTAAGAACTGGAAATTATGAATAGCTCTATAACTATTTTTAAAATCTGGCAATTCTGGAGCTAAAGTACACATAGAAAAACAGGTAGTCTCTAGATAGTGCAATGGCAAATAAAACATATACAGGGAGAGAATTAAATCAATGAGAGAGAGAGATCAGAACAAGTGGCCTCTTTCAGAGCAGATGGCTTTCTGGCCTATACAAACCACACTGGGAACAAAATGGTCTTCAAGTCCTTTTGTTATGATTACAATTTCACAAAGAGGTTGACTCTTACTCTCTTATTCCCAATTCTAATTTGGATTTGGGAAAGAACTCTGACTGGGCCATGTAATATCAAGGATCTATTCTTGCTCTAATCAACGGTGATTAGGAGATGTCTGTATTTGGAAATATTCCCCAAACACAAGTTAAGGCATGTATACTATAATTGTAAATGCAGAACCTGAAGTCAGTACTCTAGGTATAGATTCCTTTCCATGAAGGCAATTTCGCCTTACATTTGAATGAAGGCAATTTTGCCTTACATTTGAATGAAAACTGTAATTAAGAATCTTAAAAGATATTGCACTACCTTTATTAGAATTCCCCAGCATGTCATCCTTCTTTTGAAAAACTGCAATATGGTCACTGTTGGTGAGTTTTGTTTTCCTACTTAAAGAGGGACCTCTACATCATATATCTAAGAGATACTTATTTTTCTTGATCTTTCTATAGCATTTGATAACCCTGACTACTCCTTTCAAGAAATACTCTAACATTGACTTATGTAGTACTGTACTTTCATGGTTTTCTCTATATTTTTGGCCATTATTCTCTCTATATTTACTTTGTAATCTCATTCCCCTCTATCTAGCCATTAAACATTGGGTTTCCTTAAGGTTTTTCCCTGGATTGTCCTTGTAAATTACTGCCTAGGCAGTCTTATCCATGGTGAGAGCTTCAAAATCTGTCTATTGTCATAATCCCGCATTTAATCCTGAGTCAGAATCACTCCTTTCATTTTGGAAATATTTAAATCCTCCAGCTCAATGTAATGTGAGATGTTAATAACAGAGGAAAATGAGTACAGAGTATATGGGAAGTGTCTATGATCTTCAAAGTTTTTCTATAAATCTAAAAAATTTTAAACAAACTTTATTTAAAAAAAAAACTTGACAACCAAATTATTCACTGGTTAAAAGGAAAAACTGTACCCAGGAAGCTAATAAAATGTTCAGTGCCAGAAAATGGACTATCAACCCTTAGACAGTTGTGAGGGAAAGGACATGTGACCCATGAATTTTATACTTGGCTAAATTATCATTTGATTTAAAAGTCAAAACAAACACTTGACTCTTCTGGAAAAGACAAATGAAAACAAAATCCAGTGTTGAAAATAGAATAAAAAAATTTTTTAAATTTATTTATTTAAATTCAAGTTGGTTAACATAGAGTGTAGTGTTTGTTTCAGGAGTAGAACCCAGTGACTCATCACTTGCATATAAAACCCAGTGCTCATCCCAACAAGTGCCTTCCTTAATGCCCATCACCCATTTAGCCCATCCCCCCACACCCCTCCCCTCCAGCAACCTTGTTTATTCTCTATAGTTAAGAGTCTCTTGGGGCGCCTGGGTGGCTTAGTCGGTTAAGAGTCTGACTTTCACTTAGGTCATGATCTCGCGGTTCGTGGGTTCGAGCCCCGCGTCGGGCTCTGTGCTGACTGCCAGCTCAGAGCCTGGAGCCTATTTCAGTCTGTGACTTCCTCTCTCTCTGACCCTCCCCTGCTCACGCTCTCTCTCTCTCTCTCTCTCCTAGAAATAAATAAAACATTAAAAAAAAATTTTTTTAAAGAGTCTCTTATGGTTTGCCTCCCTCTCTGTTTCTACTTAATTTTTCCTTCCCTTCCCCTATGTTCATCTGCTTTATTTATTAAATTCCACATATGAGTGAAAGCATATGCTATTTGTATTTCTCTGACTTGTTTCACTTAGCATAATATACTCTGGTTCCATCCACGTTGTTGCAAATGGCAAGATTTCATTCTTTTTGATCACTGAAAAATTGAATCAATATTTTTATACTTTAGGAATAAAAAGCTGTAGTAGCTATCTATTGGTGCATAAAAATCACTCCAAATCTTTCATTTTAGAAGAATAAACATTAGTTAAGTCACAGTTTCTGTGGGTTAGGAATTTGGGGTGGTTAAGTGGGGTGGTTCTGATTCCGTGTTTTGACTCATGAGTCAAGATGTTGGCTAGGGCTGAGTTATGAGAAAGCTTGACTGGCAGCTGGAGGATCACCAATGGCTATTGGCAAAGGACTCAGTCCCTAGCTATTGTTCCCAAGGAGCCCCAGTTCCTCACACATCTCCTTAGGGCTGCTTGAATGTCCTCATAATATTGTATGTGGCTTCTAGAATGAGGGGTCCAAGGAACAGAGAAAACTACAAGTCCCAACATCCTTCATACCCTAATCTCAGAGGTTACTCTTTCCCATTCTCCAAAAGAGAACCAGGTAAGTTAGTTTGATCTCTTGTCAAAGAATTTGCTGAGATATTTAAAAAATTTTCTGGTGTAAACAAGTGCCAAATGAATTACTTTTATTTAATATCAAGGAGTTAATTGATATCTAGAACTTTTTAATGCAGTTAAGATTTTATTTTAATGCCTAAAGGATTTTCAGTCTTTCTCCCCCCTCAACATTGTAGGTATATTTTAGAAACCACATATCTTGTGGTGAAGAAATATTTATGTGCAGTTAGCAGTTATTCCAGTTTCACTTCATTTCCTTTTTCTTTTGTTATATTTAAATAAAACTAATTTAATACTTTGTTTTAAAATAACATGTGGAGTACATTTCTTTTTATGAAAATATTTCTACACTCCTCTATCTCCCATCTAGACATGTGACTAGAGAGATGTCTATAATGATATGTGCTTAATTTTCTTCTATATATAGGTGATGTTAATTTTTTTTTTTTACTTTCTAATTTTCATTGTTCTGCAATTGTGCAAAATTCTGACCATGTACATGTTTTTGTTTTTTGACCATGTGGGTCTTGCTTTCTCAGAGATTACATAATCATAACCTGAAGATTGCAGGATTCTTGCTAGGTAGTGACATCATAAAACGCCTTATAAATTTTTGTTCACAGAAGCAAGACCCACCAGATGACATTTCCTGCTGGTGGAGGGAGGATGCAGACTAGCAGGGAGAAACATATACTAGCTTTCCTATGCTGATATCCATTTCTAAAAAATGAACATTTCATGTGATGTCCCCTACCTGCTTCTTGCTCCGGTCTACCTTCTTTTTAATTATAACTCAGGTACATGGGATAAATAAAAAAGCTTACTATCATCATTAGTCCATTTATGACTCTGCTTCTATTTCATTTATTTTGTTTTACTTTTTGTTCCCTTCATCCCTGCTGCCTAGTCCCATTCCCTACCTGCTCTATTCTTAGATAAATCTTAATCAATTATGAGTGTTTTATTTTAAAATATGCTGTAGAATTAGGTTACACAACATTTTAGTTCAGGGTTTTACAGGTTTTTTTAAATGGAATTAGCACACATTTTATTCTCTATTACTGTTACAATTCTGTTTTGATATTAAGATTTTTCATTTAATAAAATGGGATTTTTTTTCTATCTATTGAAACAGCTTGCAGGAAACATTAATTATTAATTCTAAAAAGTTCACTACAGTTTTTATGTATGTGAGGTTTATGAAGAAGACTTGGTGAGTAGGTATGAGTCCTCCCTGTGTCTGTTCTTCTAGATGTTCTCTATCCTCATTTCAGCCCACATTTGGCCTCTACCAACTGGTTAAAATTTTTGGCTGAATCATTCTTACCGGACTATGTGGTGTTAATATAGTAAGTACTCATATCTTGTCTTTTCTTGAAGGTTCCCATGTTTCCTTAGATTCCAGGTTAGTCAGTTACCCTGAAACCTTAACTTCAAAAATAGTTGTGGGTTCAAAAGTAGTTGTGATTTTATAGAGTATCTGAATGTTTTTATTATTTAAAGGTTGGGAGTGGTGTGCTTTTCAGCTTTCTACACCCTCAACTGAACCCAAAAGTTCACTCTTCTGATTGCCTCCCAGGTCAAAGCCAAGTTCCAGACTACACTGTAATTATCCTATAGAAATCTATGGCATGCAATATATGTTTCACTTTTATATTGGCCTCATTTTTTTATTGTATTGCATATATTTTTTTACAATAACCTCAAATCTTCTAAGAAATTACTGGCTAATAAACAGAAAGATAGGTAGAAAGGTCTATCTACTTTTCTGTCACCTCCCTTTTAAGAGAATTCTAGCTTTCCCACTTAGTTTCTCTTCTTTTCTTTTTTCCTTTTGCCTATGCTTTTATTTGAAATGAAGACCCAAGAAGAAAAGGAAAGTGAAGAAAGACAGTAGCATGCAGATTAGAATTAGAGTAGAGGTTTTGAATAGTCATTAAGGATGAAACACAGAAGCATCCTGAATGTGCAAATTAAAAAATGGGAGAAAGAGGAGAACTTAAATGTGTACCACTGTGGAACATGTATTGTTGCATGAGTTTTAATGATAGACAAATAAAGACATTATTTTAAAAGTTCTTTTTGGCTGAGGATTTTTTTTTCTCTTATCTGAGATGAGACCCATACATGCCATCCCATGGCTTTACCATATATAAACAAAAGTTTGGGGACTTTGTGAAAAATCATTAAAATAATCCAAAGATTTCTTTCATCTTTAACATATATTTTTCTGCACTGTTTTATAACATATAATATTCTCTACCACTAAGTTATATATCTGATGCAAAAGAATTAGTTTTTTAAAATGTGTTTTAGAGACTTTTCATTATTTTTAAAAACTGCCGTAGTGACGTTATATATTAAATGACAAGATAAACACACTCGACACCAAAGTCCCATGTTGGGGAATCCATTACTCCATAGCAATAGTATAATATTGGTAAAAAAGAATCGATTTCAGTATAATTTCTGAAGCTGCCTAGAAACGATCTAATAATGTCCAGTAAGACAGAATGAGTGAATAAATTATGATGTGCCATATAATT